>NW_005358250.1:2390109-2410229 GCF_000412655.1 Myotis brandtii
GTGCACTGCCCCGGCCGACCGACAGGGGGCGCGCTGGAGCCGCGAGTCAGGGTCGTGAGCTCTGTGGGCAGTTTTTGGTAAGAAAAGCAATGTGTTGTAAAAACCGTGGACAGTGCAGAAAAGTGAAATATTTCAAAATAGGAGAAAGGGAAGCGCAGGGAGAGGAGAGAGGGCCGAGCGAGGGCAGCGCGGCCAGGAGGCAGGCAGAGAGAAGGTGGGGTGCCCAGTGGCCCTTTGAGGTTGCAGTGGCAAGTAAGAAGCCAGCCAGCCTCCAAGGCCATTAAAATGAAGGAATGAGACTTTAGCAAACACTTACTAGTAAGTATTTTTCCTCATTGTAAAAATGGCACCTGTTCATTACAGAACATTTGAAAGCTTATAACCAAGTAAGAACATTTAAACCACCATTTATCACACCAATCACCCATTAACTTTCCCTTACAGATTAAAAAAATTAAAGTGCAGTTTTTTCTTAGAAAATTTTGATCATACTTTACATGTGGTTTTATAGTCTGCTTTTCATTTAATATTATTATTATTTTAAATCTTCACCGGAGAAGTAAGGATATTTTTCCCATTGAATTTCAGAGAGATTGGAAGTGAGGGGGGAGTGGGAGACAGGGAGACAGGAGAGAAACATCAATGTGAGGGAGACACATCAATTGGTTGCCTCCCACACGTGCCCCAACTGGGAGCAGGGATCAAACTTGCAACCCAGTTATGTGCCCTTAACTGGGAATCAAACTGGGACCCTTCCAGGTGCAGGCCAGCGTGTCATTTAATATTATTTTGTGAGCATTTGTCATGCCATAAAATAAAATTCATCTTAGTAAATTTGAAGAACTAATTGGCTTTATTAAACAACTCATGGATCAGGCAACATCTCATCTAGCAAGGAGAGACCCACAGGAGTGACACAAGATGAAAGACTTTTTTAGAAAGGAGGGTGGGGCAAGGAAGTGTTGACCCTGAGAAAAATATACTTGCCAAAAAGGACTCATCGTAATTGGGCTCAAATTCATAACCAGAGTCTAGTAGTCACTGTTTCTACTGCATTTCAGGGAAAACCACACACCCCACTGCCAAGCATTGGTTGACTCTCAGCTGAGTCAACCCCTATAAAAGAGCTTCTAGGATCAAACTCAACCAATAGAACTGAGATTTCCCCCATCCAATCTTCACTAACCAATTAGAGGGGCTCCATTCCATCCAATCAAGACAGTACTCTTGGGACCAATCAAACTGTGATGATTTGGAGTCCGCATTTTCATGAGAAGAACCAATCCCGGACTGAGGTGGGAACTCTTCTCTTTATAAGCCAGCTTCCCCCTGTCTCCATTGAGCGCACTACCAGTTTCCACTGAAGACTACGCCTTCCCCTGCTGAAATGCAACCCAGGATTGTAACACCAAGGCAGGCTCGCAGTCATGCTGTTTCATGACTGAGCTGTCACCGAGTTCTTTCACAATTGAGCTGTTTTCATTGAATAAAGCCTCTCCCTTCACCACACCCCAAATTGGAAACTCCTGTTGGCGTTGATGACAACCTTCTGTTGACAAAAGTCGTTAGCAGAAGAAAAATGAAAGTTTATTGGAGGAAAGTACAAGTTCAGGGTAACCATGAATTATTGGCTGAGTTGTAGTGTTTTCCATTGGCTGGGTTTGTTGCTGGGCAAGAAGAAAATCTTCCTCCTTCGTGGGTGGTAGATACAGCTTCCTCTTGGAGACACAGGTATGTCTTTTCCTGTTTGGGATAATTGATGAAGAGTGGTAGTGGGTGAGAGCCTCCTCTCCACACAAGTTTTAGCTGAGGTTTCCTTCATTTTCATGCCTGTGTTCTTCAATGGTCTTCAAAAGCATTGCATTAGCTGCTCATTGTTCCACGCCCAGACAGCCCGGAATGTATCATACTACTCTGTTGATGGACATTAGGGTTTTTCGATGTGTGTGTGCACACTGTAAAAGCACTTTAATGCATCTTTCAATCCTATCTCTGAATTGTTTTCTTGGGTTCCTTGTGTAATGATTACACTGTTTGCCTGCCCAAAGTACTTTACAGTCCTGTGCACATAAAGTTGTTTAGGTCAACAAGGAACCACATATATGACAGTGGTCCCATCCTATATAATAAAAGGCTACTATGCAAATTGACCGAATGGCTGAACAACCGGTCGCTATGACATGCGCTGACCACCAGGGGTCGCGTGCGGAACATGGTGGGCATTGGCAGTGGGCAGCAGAGCATGGAACATGCAGGTGGCAGTCGCGGTGGGATGGTGGAGCAGGTGAGCAGGGGCGCCAGACCAAGGCGGGGCACAGGTCACTGTCATCTGTGAGCCTCTGGTGGTTACTGAAAATTCTTTGCTCCTGCGTGCCACAGTCCTGCCCAGTGCTCACACCTGCTGCTGGTGCTGGCCCCAATCGCTCTGTGCAGTCAGTGGGTAAGATCAGGGCCAGCGCCGTCAGCACTTGGGACCAGGGCCGGCAGTGGGAGCAGGGCTGCCAGCAGACAGGGGACAGGGTGCTGCCACGTGAGGGGCCTGGCAGAGGCACAGAGGATGGGCCAAGACCCACCCTTGTGCCCATGCAGCCTCACGGCCCACAGTTCCTTTCAAGGTGCACGAATTCGTGCACTGGGCCCCTAGTAAGATTATAATGGACTATAGGCAAAAAGTTAGTTTGTGATGTTGAAAGAAAGTGCTGGACCCAACTATAGTGTTGAAGTTACTACTAGCTCTCTGTGATATGAGGGGGCTCAGCATGCTGTCCACCCACCATGTGCCTTCCTGAAGCTGGGGCAGGCAGTTGGCAAGGGAGTAAGTAGGGAGGGCTAAGGAGGAGGGGGAGCTGGGAGCCTGCAGCCCATCCACACTTGTTCACACCATCCCTGCACTTACACACACAAACACTTGTGTGCACAAACTCCCCTCCCTCCATTTCTCTTTCTCTCTCTTTCCTCCCAGTATGAGTCCTTTTCGCCCTGCCTCTACTCTCCCTCTCTGATTGGGCAGATTCCTAAGGTTGGAATTACATGGTCAAAAAATAGTAATACGTTTAAATTCTTCATGGCTGAGCTAAATTGCATTTCAAAAATGCTGTACATTTATTCCCCAACAATACATGAGTAGAAATCATCTTGTCTATTTTCTGTGCTAGCTTTGACAGAAGGAAGCTCAAAGTGCAACATTAGGAACACCCAACACCCAGCCTCCAAACCAACGCAGGCCCAGGCTGATCTCAAAGTGGTTGGCAGTTTCCATTTCAGTTCTGCCTGTAAGAACAGGCTGCCACCAGCTATTACAGATCACCTGACTTCTTGCCCGTTTGCAGCTGGCATTATACTTGGCACTTTGACTTGTCCTGGAACATGTTTCTTGGGTGTGGTCCAATCAGGATGTGACCTCACCGAGCCTAACAATTTAATCAATCCGAACTTCAGCACGTTTACAATCCAATGTTGACCAAACAGAGGAACATCTAAGGGAAGCAATTTCTTTATTAATCCTTCACTGTAAATCTCTGAGCATGAAAATTCTAAGACTTTAGAAAAGCACCATCATCTGCTGGGGTTTGTAACAGGAACAAAATTTGTCCCATTCTCAGTGGTCCACTCCTTCTTTACTGTATACCTTTTAGGGCAGCAGAGATGGTGTCGGAACTAGATAGGCATGACTCACTTTCCCCCTTAATTCCCTTAAAAACATCTTCACTTAATATACCAAAATAAATACAAAAGGAGAACAATGCACATGAAAATTATTTTCTTTATTCATCGTTTGACTAGTTATACCTTATACCACTTTGTAACGTAGGCATTACACTAAATTATTATTACAAATCTTATTTTAAAAAATATATATTTTATTGATTTTTTTACAGAGAGGAAGGGAGAAAGATAGAGAGTTAGAAACATCAATGAGAGAGAAACATCAATCAGCCGCCTCCTGCACACCCCCGACTGGGGATGTGCCCGCAACCAAGGTACATGCCCTTGACCAGAATCGAACCTGAGACCCTTCAGTCCACAGGCCGATGCTCTATCCACTGAGCCAAACCAGTCAGGGCTATTATTACAAATCTTGATTCTTTGCAGTTAACTCCTAACCAAAGAATTTGTACAGGTATGACAATTAGTTAAGGTAGCAATAATTTGTAAATAGTTACATGGATAATGGCTAAACTTTGAGTGTACAACTGAGTCTCATTTGATCATTGGATTGCACCTGCCAATGTGGTAAAAAAAAAATATTATAACCCAAATGAAAAGGAAATAAAAATCTCAATGAAATTCCATTTTATACCTCCCAGATTGGCAAACATTTAAAAGACAGACAATATCAAATATTGGGTAGATTTGGAAACAACTAGAACATTTATTTATTGGAGATAGGAGTATAAATCACTTCAACCACTTTGGAAAACAATGTACATTGTCTCTTAAAGCTGGACATTCATATGCCCTTGATCAGCAGTTCCTCTCCTCGGTGCATTCCCTGGATACACTTTTGCACAAGTATATCAGGAAATAAGTTCAGTGATGTTCATTGCAGCACTATTTATGTAGCAAAAATATGGAACTAACCCAAACCATATATAGATGACTTGTGGTATAGCCATACATTGTTGTTTATAAAAGTGAAGAGACAGCTGGTGGCTCAAAGGATAAAATTGAGTTTGCTTTGTATTAAAGTAATATATGAAGAGCTTAGTGAAGCTTCGGCCAAATTGAAAATATCGGTGTGAACACATCAAATGGATAAATCTCAGAAGCATAATCTTGAATGAAAGAAGCAAATCACAGAGAAATATATACAGTATGATTCCATTTCTATTCAGTCAAGCAAAGAAAACCAAACAATATTTTGTGTAAGACACATACATCTGTAAAACTATGAAAAAGAGCAGGTGAATAATGGTCACATAATTCAGGATGATGGTGACCTCTGCAGGGGGAGGGATGGGGGTGAACATTGGAAACTTCAAAAGTACTGATCATCCCCTTTCTCTTACACTGGATGGTGTGGTCCTGTATCTTCATTTTATCACTATTTTTTATATCTTCTATTTTATAAATATCATTTTATATGGTTCATATTTTATAAAAACAAAATGTAAAACGTCTATATGCATTACTACCACCTGTTAGCACATTTCATCTTAACATCTTTTTTTTAATGCCTTTCATCTTGAAATATTTATTTTATTGATTTCTTTTCAAAAAATATGTTTTTATTGATTTTTAGAGAGAGAGGAAGGGGGAGGGATAGAGAGATAGAAACATCATCAATTGATTGCCTCCTGCACGCCTCCTTCTGAGGATCAAGCCCACAACCCAGGCATGTGCCCTGACCGGAAACTGAACCTCGATCTCTTGGTTCCTGGGTTGATGCTCAACCATTGAGCCACACCAGCCGGGCTTAACATCTTTCTTGTTGTAGTATCATCATAATCTCAAGGTGTTTCTACAGACTCAGCTTATTTGTATTCAACTATAATTACCATTTTTTAGATCCAACGTGTCACTGCTCAATTTAGTGGTCTTTTATTGCATTACCTGCTCAGAACCTATGGTTGGCAGCCTGTAAAATGTACCAATGATCTCTACCTCCTGGAAATCCCCTCCTCTTGAACCTAGCAACTCATTTCTAATAAATAGAATACAGCAAAAGTGGTGCAGTGTCACCTCAGAGATTAGTTACAAAAAGGCTGTAGCTTTGGCCTGGGGCGCCCTCTCTCACTCCTTCGATCACTTGCTCTGAGAAAAACCAACTGCCATGTTGTGAGCTATCCACCCTATTGTCAGACCTGCTTGTCAAGGGACTGATGTCTCTGGCCAACAGCCCGCAAGGACCTGAGGCTGCAACAGCCATGTGAGTGAGCTTGGAAGCAAGTCTGCTCCTATTGAGCCTCAAGATGATTGTACCCTGGCCAGCACCTTGATTGCAGCCTGTGACAGACTAGGTTTGAGTCAGAGACAGCTGAGCCACACCCAATTCCTGACCTATGGGAACTCTTGGATAATAAATGTTTGTTGTTTGAAGCCACTGAGTTTTGGGGTAATTTTTAGCAGCAATAGATAACTAATAGAGGATCTCTTTCTTCTTCTGGGTACAGTTCCCTTGTTTGGGGGAACTATGTCACTTTCATTACTTGTTCACCTTAAGGTGTAAATGAGTGGTGCCATCTCCTTATATGATTCTCTCTTCGAAGACACAATGATTGGTCAATGAGTGGACACCTGACCCATGATGGACCAACCACGGCACCTGTTGTAGACATTGTAGGTTGCCTACCCAACACCTGTTCCCTCCTTTCTCCTTCCTGATAGAACCATATCTCATGGGGACAGTCAGCCAGAGAGAATAAAGCTCATGTACAAGCGAAGTGGCAAAGAAAACTCAAGGGAGGCATTGTGTTCAGCACTTGGAACCTCTGCAAGGGAACCAACAAGGCTGGCCTTCATTGCTTCATCTTTTTTTTTTTTTTTAAATAATCCTTTCTATTCTCTTGTTTTGTTTTTAAATATATTTTTATTGATTTCAGAGAGGAAGGAAGAGGGACAGAGAGATAGAAAAATCAATGATGAGAGAGAATCATGGATCAGCTGCTTCCTACAAGTCCTCCACTGGGGATCGAGCCCACACCCGGGCATGTGCCCTTGACCGGAATCGAACCTGGGATCTTTCAGTTCGCAGACCGACACTCTATCCATTGAGCCGAACCGGCTAGGGCTGCTTCATCTTAACTCTTTCCAAAAACAAGATGGACCAGAACTAACTTGCTATTCCCATCCCAAGATCCAGCATTGTGAACATTCAAGAAACACTTGGTTCTCTTAGTTAAAACACACACACGCACACACACACGAACAATTTAAAATCTGAACCCTGGACACTGAGCAACACCAGCCAGGATAAAGGGGTCTTTATCTTTCAAAGTCATGAGTTTCTGATGATGTTTTTTTATTTCATCCAATCTTCATTAAGTGCTTTTCTATCTTGCTCTAATACAAGAGCATTTTCCTTTCTATTTCACTTTCTTTTTTGAGCTACCAGTCTTTTTATCATTTCTCTATAGCTTGCTCAAATCAGATTTTATATATCATGTTATATATTTTCACATCCAACCATGTGTTCAGTTGCAGTTGCCTAGATTTAAGAATATCAACATTCAAGTGTCACTCTATTATGTATTTTTTTGAGCCATTGAGCCTGCATTTCTAAGGCTTTGGATTTTAACTCTCCTACTTTACTCAGTTTTACCAGTAACAGTCCACATCGCATGGATTCATGAGAGCTTGTAACTGTGTCAAGAAGGAAACTAAATCTTTGGTTAAATTTTTCTTTCATAGGTTTCTATTGTATTCAAGCATGTCAGAGGAATATCTGCGGTACATCTACATTAGGACTCTATAACTAAAATTTCAGCAATTCAAATAGAATCATCTAACACACAGTGTATTGAATAACGTCATTATACAAAACGGCATTGAATCACTCTACGAAATTTGTGCTTGCGTGAGCGATCATCTATATTCTTGGAAGAATATTATAATATTTTCCCTTCTATGTTATACACCCTTATCTTTAAAAGGAAGTGGAACTTTATCTTTAGTTTCTATTCTATTACTGGGTGGTTGGATCACATCCAGAGACTCTTCTTGCGCCCCTCCCTTCTATATGCATGCTGTTAGTAACACAAGATGACTCTTGCAGCCTTAACTAATGGAGTGTTAACTAATTACACACCCATCCACATGCAAACTTTAAACTTAGTTAAGTATAACCAGTGTGGACTCAAAGGGTACAAGTGTGAATATTCAAAAAGTTAGATTTTTTTCTTTTACATTTGGAATTTTGAATAATCTCAGTAATCCTGACTATGGAATCTTCTTCTCTTATTTAATTATTGCACTTATGAATTCTTTTGATGATGTTACATATACACTTTTTGCAACTTACTTTTTCCATATAGCTATATATTTATATAGGAAGTCTTTCCTGGGGGGAAAAATATATGTAAACTCAGTCTACCTTACTGTCTTTCTCCCTTTCTTTGGCCATTCTTTTTACTGCATTTTATTCCAGATTATGCAGATTTGGTCATTCCCCTATTGATAGACAGCAAGATGGTTTCCAATTTATCACTATTACAAACAGTAAGCACCCTTATATATGCCATTTTGTGTGTGTACAGATATGGGTATTTCTCCAATACAGATCCTTAGAAGTGGACTTGCCAGGCCAAAGAATCTGTACAAAGTTCTAACTCACTGTCATATTGCCCTTCAAAAGGCTTTGTCAATTTATATTTCTACTAACAATCTATGAGTGCCTGCTTCCCTACATCTTTTTTTTTTAAGGTATCTTTATTGATTTCATAGAGGAAGGGAGAGGGAGAGAGTGATAGAAACATCATTGATGAGAGAGAATCATTGATCACCTGCCTCCTGCACGCCCCCCATGGGGGATGGAGCCTGCAACTGGGGCACGGGCCCTGATGGGGAATGGAACCGTGACCGCCTGGCTCATAGGTCAACGCTCAATCACCGAGCCACACCACGTGGGCTGCTTCCCTACATCTTCATCAACACTGGGTAACATCAGCCTTTAAGATCTTTGCCAATCCGAAGGGGTAAAAACATTTCAAAAAGCAAATTCTTGATCATTACTGAGGTCGAACATTTTTCCAGATGTTTATTTGCCATTAATATTCCCTCTTTTGTAACTTATCTGTAGCAAATGTCCTCAACTGGACTGTTAGTGTTTTAGTTAATAAGTTTGTAGGTGTTCTGGAGAGAAAGTCTGGCTATTAAATCTTTGGCTGTTTTCCTTATCTTCGACTTTATTTCAAGTCTTACTTGCTGTTCAAGTGTTGGAATGCCGCCTTCCTGTCCAGCTTACTATGTTCCCGGGCGGAAGGAGTGTGCCCTCCCCTGTGGAGGGCTCCTGGCCTCCTGCTCCACCTCTTCCGTCTTCCCCGAGGGAAGGAGAACGCCTCAACTTGTTGGCAACTTTGGCAAAAAGAAGGAACCAAGCCCTGACCGGTTTGGCTCAGTGGATAGAGCGTCGGCCTGCGGACTGGGGGGTCCCGGGTTCGATTCCAGTCAAGGTCATGTACCTTGGTTGTGGGCACATCCCCAGTGGGGGGTGTGCAGGAGGCAGCTGATCGATGTTTCTCTCTCATCGATGTTTCTAGTTCTCTGTCCCTCTCCCTTCCTCTCTGTAAAAAAATCAATAAAATATATTTTAATAAATAAATAAATAAAGAGAAGGAGCCAAAATGCTCGGCTCCGGCCCATGGTCCGTCCTCTGTGAAAAAGCACACATCCTCTCCGTTCCTCCGGGCCAGGCGTGTTACAGGGGGAAAGCCTCGCCGGGCTGACCTGGGGGTGAGATATCAGCAAACCTGCTTGCCTAGCAGACCTCAGCCACATGGTCCAGTCTCAGTTGTGGCGGTAATAAGGGTGATATTTATATCTCCATCTGCCACACTCCTGTGTCTATCTCTTAGTAGGTTCTTGAGTCAGTTAGAGTCCAAACAGAAAACAGAAGGCACATTCAAATTAGAATAATTCAGGAGATTTAATAAAGGGACTATTTACGAAGGTGTGGGCAGGGTGTAGGAGAGATAAGCAGGATAGTGCCGAAACCTAGGGCTAAGAACAGCAAGCAGAGCTTTTGCCACTCCTAGGCCTAAAAGAGTGCGGGGGAGGGGTTGTGGCTACTGAAATCCAGGAGAAGAGGGTCCCGTAGAGCTAGCTGCCCTCAGCTGAAGGACACAGGCAGCCCGAGGCAGCCTGCAGGGCGGAAGCCTGAGAAATACATACCCTGACGGTTCTCTCCTTCCCCTCTCTAATCTCCTCCTCCCCACTAGACAAACCAACCAGAGCCAGAGGACAAGGAAGGCCATTGCTGTAATCAGCACAGATCTTTCTACAGAGAGCAAGGAGGAAACGCATTCTGGAGGGACACACAGACTATCTCTGGCACAGTTCACCTCTCTCCTCCCTCAGGGTACACTGTCATCCTTCATCTGGGTGAAAAACGCATGTTTCCGTCAACAGGATGCACAAAGCCCCCTTGGCTACCATTTTATCACTAGGCGATCTGGCGTCATCCCTCCTGAAACCTAAAGGGTTACTCCCACTGGTGTTCTTCCAGTAAAGAATTGAGCAAAAGTGAGGAGAGGTGTGGTAGGCAGAATTCAGAGATGGCTTCCCAAAATTCCCGCCCACCAGGTGTACACACACCCTCTCTCAGTTATTCGATCCAACACCACTCTAGGTACTCAAGGAATTTTGCAGATGTAACTAAAGTCCCAGCTTTGAAAGGGAGATTACCCTGGGTGAGCCTGACCTAATCAGGTGAGCCCTTAAAAGGGCCAGGGCTCTTCCTGATGAAAGAGATTTGAATGTGATGCATGAGAAATTCTCCATTGGTAGTTCTGAAGATGGAGAAGGAATGTGACCGACAGCCAGCAGGAATATGGAGGCCTCAATCCTATGGCCACAGGGAACTGAATTCTGCCACAACCATGTGAGCTGAGAAAGGACCCTGAACTCCAGATGAGAAGGCAGCCTTGATTTCAGCCTTTTGAAACTTTTGAGTAGAGAACCCAGCCATGTGCACCGTGCCTGGACTTCTGACCTGCAGAACTGTGAGCTAGTACATGGATGTGGTTTTAAGCTGCTAGATTTGTGATATTTTGTCAATACCTGGGACGAGAAGTAGCACAGCTGTTAAGGCCCCCGTTTTGTAGCTGGGAATAGGGCCTAAGTTGGTCAGCAGAGCTGTCTTCTTTCATCACTCAATGCAAGTTCTCGTCCTCATGCAGCACCTCAGCTGGATAAGTTTCTTGACCTGGTGGACTGACTCATTCCTATAGGATCTGAGTCTTTGGTGGTCTTGACATTGAGTTGTCAAATTTCCATTGACCAGAACTTTAGAGCAAGAGAGGACTCAGAGGTGCCCTGAACAAAGTCCTCCCCATTCTCATTGTGTGGCAGCCACACAATTTCCCAGGGGTGATCAGGGTCAGTTACCAGCCACCCTAGAGAACCTCTTCTCTGTTTGTTTGTTTGTTTGTGTGTTTAGTGGCATGAGAAGCCTATAATGAATGGGGTGAATCTCAGCTTCTAGTTTATTTTTGAACCATGACCATGTTTCCTGGTGCAGAATTACTACTGTGGACACTAGAAACTCCAGATCTAGCGAGCCTGAAATTTCAAGGATGGAAACAAAAAAGTCTTCTAGTGAATGACTAAGTGTGACAGTGAGAGGGGCCACTCCTAGCGCTAGCCCTTCTTCTGGGACACATGCATCCTGGCCTTCGGGGAGATGCCCCATGTATTGACCTCGGGTTTAAAGCTTGAACTATTTGGAGGGTGTTGTCTTCCCACTGGCACTGTAACTGAGCCTTTAGTAATCCACTTCACCATTCTCTCAAGCTAATTAATTCTGGGCAATAAGCCACATGGTCACACCAGCGAATTTAATGGGGATGAACCCTCTGCCACATTTCTTACGCTGTAGAATATGTCCCATTGTCAGAGGTGATGTTGAGTTTAATACCATGATGAAGGATAAGGCATTCTGTAAATTTAAAAATGATGCTGAAAGAAGCACTTCAAGCAGAAAAGACAAATAATTGATTATGTATTTATCCTATGAGAACAAAGCTTGGCTCCCTCCAAGATGGAGGGGTTCAAGATGACTTCCCTCCAACCCCAGTTTGTTTGTTTGTTTCTTCATGGTGGGAAACTCAAAAGGCAGAAACTTGTCTCTCACTTCAGAAGGATGCCCCAGCCCTGGCTGGTGTGGCTCAGTTAGTTCATTGGGCAACAGCCTATGCACCAAAGGTTGCCAGTTCGATTCCCAGTCAGGGCACATGGCCAGATTGTGGGCTTGATCCCCAGTAGGGAGCATGCAGGAGGCAGCCAATCAGCAGACTGATGTTTTGCTCTCACATTGATATCTCTCTCCCTCTCCCTTTCCCTTCCTGTCTTTCTAAAAATAAAATAAAATAACTTAACATAAATAAAATAAAATAAAATGAAGGATGCCTCAGACCCCTAGAAATTTTATCTACATGGTAGGCTCCTCAGCCTCAGGCACATATATCTTACAAAGGCATCTAGTGGTCTTAACACTGAGTTGTCAAATTTCCATTGACCAGAACTTTAGAGCAAGAGAGGACTCAGAGGTGCCCTGAACAAAGTCCTCCCTATTCCCATTGTGTAGCAGCCACACAATTTCCACTCACCAGGTTGAGTTATTGTAATACCACCCATGTAGTGAACTAGGATGTTCTATAGGATATCAAAATGATCGAGTTTCCTTCACATAATATTATGACAGTGAGGAGGAGACTTGATATTATCCTGGTGCAAGATGGTAAAGATATTCTATTTGCCCTGCTGTGTAAATGCAAACTGCTTCAGGTTTTCATGGAAAGAAAATGGTTTCCAGGTCAAAAGCTGAATGCCAGGTGCCACGGGCTGTGTTGAATGGCCACAGTAAAAATTCCACAACTTGGTGCTTTCGTGGTGATTGGCATCACTACCTGACTAAGCTTGCAAAGATTTGCTATCTTTCTCCATGCCCCATCCAGCTCTGCACTAGCCAGATAAGCGAGTTAAAGGTGGATATGTTGGGAATCACCACCCTTGCATATCTCAAGTTTTCGATGGTAGCACTAATCTCTGTAATTTTCCCCATGATTGAAGTATTACTGCTCTTGACTTACTTGCTTGGTGTGGTGGGGCTGGGAGTGAGGGGGGTTGTTTCAGGAGCTTTCCCTTTGCCCTTCTCATCATGATAGCCTTCATTTCATGGGCGAGCGAATCAATATAAGAATTCTGCCAGTTATCAAGTACCTTTCCTTTCACTGTATATTCTGGGAATGGAGGAAAAATACAGGGTAGGTACATGAGCCCAGGAGACTGTATTAGACAGACTTTGGCTAGGTTCACATACGTGACCTGACTTTCATAAGTGCCCAGTCTCACTGGCAGATCACGGTGTCACCTTAGGGCCCTGGGGACAGAGTGAATTCAGAGCCAACATCTGTTAACCTCGGGAAGATCTCGCCTTTCCCTTTCACTAGCGCAGCCGTGGGCAAACTACGGCCCGCGGGCCCGTTTGAAATGAATAAAACTAAAAAAAAAAAAAGACCGTACCCTTTTATGTAATGATGTTTACTTTGAATTTATATTAGTTCACACAAACACTCCATCCATGCTTTTGTTCCGGCCCTCTGGTCCAGTTTAAGAACCCATTGTGGCCCTCGAGTCAAAAAGTTTGCCCACCCCTGTCTTAGCGCATAGTTACCCTGTAAATGGCTGCAGGTGTTTAGGGAAGACACACAGCACCCGTGGCCCCATGGCAGGATAGGTGCTCAGTTGAGGACCTCTGGGTCTTCGAACTGACTTAACTGGGTCTGGGAATCGGGTAAGAGGCCACGAATACCCCCTCCAGTTTCTACCCAGAAACTCTGAATTTTTTATTTGTGCTTGGCAAGCAGCACCTTCGTAGGCTGCCCAACTATTTCATTTCTAGAAATCTTTGCCACAGTTTCCTACAGGTCAAAGCACCCAACTGTCCTTCTGTTTCTGTGGCTTATTGTTGGCCTGCCTCATCTCTGACTTTTCTACTCTGGCATCCCGTATTCCCACTGAGATCAAGGAACCCAGTTCCTTTGCATCATCCCCAACTGTCGTCTCCAGTCGATAGATGACAGTCACCACAAGCTTTTCAAGCACTTCTTAATGCCTCGGGGGGTGTCCTCTAGGCCTTCCTGAGGGCTTTGGTTAGGGAGAAGTGAGCAGGTCTACACAGTGCAGTCATTCTCAAAGAGTGGTGATTCTGATACATGCTAGAGTTTGAGAACCACCGCTGTAGAGCAGGGCTTCTCAAACTTTAAAGAGGATTTTTTTTTCTATTCTTTTTTCTCACCCAAGGATATGCTTTTTATTGATTTTGGAGAGAAGAAGGGAGAGAGAGAGAGAGAGAGAGAGAGAGAGAGAGAGAGAGAGAGAGAGAGTAATTCCTCCCACATGCACCCTGACTGGGGATCATACCAGCAACCTGGACATGTGCCCTCACCTGGAATTGAACCCACCACCTTTCAGTGCATGGGACACGCTCCAACCAACCAAGCCACACTGACTAGGGCTGCCTTCTCAAACTTTAATGTGCATACAAATCACATGGGAATTTGTTTTGTTTGTTAATCCTCACACGAAGATATTTTTCCATTGATTTCCAAGGAGAATGGAAGAGAGGGGGAAAGGCAGAGAGAAACATCGATGTAGAGAAACACATTGATTGGTTGCCTCCTGCATGAGCCCCAACCAGGGCCCGGGGCCGAGGAGGAGCTCGCAACCAAGGTACAAGCCCTTGACCGGAATTGAACCCAGGACCCTTTGGTCCACAGGCCAACGCTCTATCCACTGAGCCAAACCAGCTAGGATCATGGGGATTTTTTTAAAACATAAAATCTCATTTAGTTCAGTTTGGGAAAGGGCCCAAGATTCTGCATTTTCTAACAAGCTCTTAGGTGATGCCAGTGCTTCTGATCGGAGACCACAAACTTGAGCAATAATGCTGTAGAGGTGGGCGTAGACTCAGGACATGGAAATATAATGAATCTATTATATCAGTGGTTCTCAACTTCAGGGTGTGTCAGAATCACCTGGAGAGCTTGTTAAACATAGATTTCTGAGTCTTCTTCCCAGAGTTTATGATTCCATAGATCTGAGGTGGGGCCCAAGAATTTGAGTTTCCAACATGTTTACAGGTGATGCTGATGTTATGGGTCCAAGGGCCACAACTTGAGAACCTCTCATCTATCATCCTTATAGTCCCCTCCCACACATTTCCCTTCGATTCTTGACTCTGCACCGTGCAAGGTTCTGCGATTCTTTAAACGCACAGGCCATGCTTTTCTGCAGCAGACCTTTCAGTGATGGGAGGCAAGGAGATGGGGCCGAAGGAGACTTGGCCTCAGCTTATGAGGCAACGGCCCCGAGTGAAATTATTGTTAGGCGTTTATGCAAAGGAGAGCACACTCCTCAGCCAGCAGAAGAGTTCTGGAGGAATATGAAGGGTCAAAATTCTCAGCCCATCGTCTGGCATTTAGGCATCATGTATCCCCTTCCCATGTCTCACCAGGAACGTTGCCTGGGTGTTAGAGGCTTGGCAGAGTTCAGCATTTCACTGGTGCTACGACCCTTACAATCAGACTCGAGGCTTGGTTCTTAGCCACATTTGCTCCACAATTACTGAAAACGAGACTCCTTCAAGGCCACCATGGAGGTATCCTGGGTTTTCATGTGTCTTTCACATTGTGTCTCCATAGCTTTATTTTCTCTTTTCCCCTTTGTATACGTTCCCTCTGTGGTAAAAAGAATCCAGTTGGTTCAACTATTTTATAACCACTGTTGTTGCCATAGCAATTAAGTGTCAGAGCCACTGATTCCTTACTGCCTTACCCTCCACCTGCATTTCATCACATGCTGCCGCCATTGGTAATTTGGGCAATGATGATGCCACCACATGCCACGGATTACCCATTTCCACATTCTCCCCAGCAAGGGTGTCACTGTGCTCCTCAAACATATGAGCAACTGAATTCTAGAATCCCATGTTGAGAGAGTATTTTCTGATTCCACAATTACTGCATTAGTCCGAGTCCAAATAGGAAACAGATGGCACACTGAAATTAGTAGAACTCAAGGAGGGTGTCATGAAGAGACTATTTATTAAGGCTTGGGCAGTATATAGGGGACGCACAAGAGGCAATGCATTAATCCAGAACTAATAAAAGCAGAACTATTAGTACCCCTAGGTCTGAAGAGATGAAGAGAGGGAGTGGTTTCTGGAATCCAAAAGGAAATTCCTATAGAGTGGGCCCATTGGAGAGAAAGTAATGGTTTTTGGTCGAGTGGCATGGCCAACCCAAGTGGACTTCTAAGGGAGATGTCTCGCTGGGAATCTTCATTGGTTGAGCCCAAGAAGAAGCCAGAAAGGGAAGCATCCACTGACATAGTCCATGCAGGTCAGCCCTGAGGCAGAGAGCAGGGTGGGAAAGGGTAGACGGTGGCTCTGGAGAGGTGAATGTCCTACTGTTTTTGCCCCTTGGTATGTGAAAAAAATGAGACTTTACCATTGGGTTTTTCCACTCTGAAACAGATTCTGACCCTCTCACGGTTTATTTTTCTTTATATATAAATCTACCATTTTGTTCTTTGTTTTCTACTCGGCTCATCAAATTTTTGTTCCTTTATGTCTCCTTTCTTGCCTTCTTTGGGAGGAATTATTTTTTATTTTTTCTATTCCTTTTTTAGTTTCACATTCTTTTCTATTTCTTTCAGTGGTTATTATAGAGATTGAATACATCTCCTTACATCAGTATAAACTCATGTTTAGCTTGATATAGATACAGATGGTTACATATACAAATATATATTTATAAATATATAGACACACACATATGGGTGTACACACAGGCTAGTATACACACGTATATATATTTTTTGCTCTGTCAGCTGAGAGGAGTGACACCCCATTAGCAAGAAGCACACCTAGCACCAGACTCTGGTTTCTAATACCATTCTAAAATCAAAGAGACTGGGACTCCTTGGAGAAATGGCTGACTAAAATTGGTAAAGAAAATATACAAGATCAGCCTATATCACCTTTTTAAAAAATATATATTTTATTGATTTTTTTTTACAGAGGGGAAGGGAGAGAGAGTTAGAAACATCGATGAGAGAGAAACATCGATCAGCTGCCTCCTGCACACCCCCTACTGGGGATGTGCCCGCAACCAAGGTACATGCCCTTGACTGGAATCGAACCTGGGACTCCTCAGTCCACAGGCCGACGCTCTATCCACTGAGCCAAACCAGTTAGGGCAAGCCTATATCATCTTATAGTGCCAGAAAGTGAAGAGGTGCTTTCTAAAAAAAGATGAGGGGATGTCAGAAGGACACAGGGATCAAATGAAGAGCTTTCAGCGGCCAATGGTGGAACAATTTGAGCAAAATAATAACAAGCAAAATGGTACTAGATTATAACCGAAAGTATAAAATAATGACCCATGAGTCCATACTGATGTAAATAAACGAATACATAAATTGGTGAGAAGAAAGAAATCTCCCTTGCACAAAAATTCCAAGTAATTTATATAAATATTTCACCTTCAAGGAGATAGAAGATAATTCCCACTCCTAAATACATACATAGTTATCTCCTTCCAAAAAACACAGTATAGAAAGGAGGAAAAGAATACTTTTACAGCAAAGCAATCTGATAAACACACTCTTAGCCAAGTGATCCTAATTAACATCAACAGTGATGTCATGTTGATTGTGGGTGCCCCTTGGTATGTGAAAAAACTGAGACTTTACCATTGGGTTTTTCCACTCTGAAACAGACAATCCAATCTAATCATGAGAAAAAAATCAACAAATCTCCATTGAGGGTCATTTTATAAAATACTGACCAGTGCTCCTCAGAACTGTCAAGGTCATAAAAAAAAAGGAAAGTCAGAAACTGTTACAGGCAAGAGTTGCCTAAAGACACATAAAGGCAATGTGGTAACGGAGGTTGAATCCTGGACAGAAGAAGGATATTAGGTCAAAACTAAAAAATGTAAATAAAATGTGAACTCTAGTTAATAATAATGTGTCCATATTGGTTCATTAATTGTGACAAATGTACCAGAATAACATAAGATGTTGATAATAGCCCTAACCGGTTTGGCTCAGTGGACAGAGCATCAGCCTGCAGACTGAAAGGTCCCAGGTTCGATTCCGGTCAAGGGCATGTACCTTGGTTGCGGGCACATCCCCAGTAGGGGGTGTGCAGGAGGCAGCTGATCGATGTTTCTCTCTCATCGATGTTTCTAGCTCTCTATCCCTCTCCCTTCCTCTGTAAAAAATCAATAAAATGTATAAAAAAAAGATGTTGATAATAGAGGAGACTGGGTGAAGGGTATATGGGAACTCTCTGTACTATCTTCTCAACTTTTCTGTAAATCTAAAAGTATTTTAAATTAGAAGTGTATTTTAAAAATATGATTCTAACACTAAATGTTTTTCACTGTTAGAACATTTATTACTCATCTTTGTCCTTGTGTGTACTTTTATAATTCTCAAGTGTGCATTCATTTGTTTTTCTATCAGAAAAACAATAAATTCTGCTTTAAAAAATAAAACAAAATAAAATAAAAATATGACTCCTTGGCTGAGTAAAGTCTACCTTAAATTAGTACTTTTGTTATTTACCAAAACTCCTCCTCCTCACTTTTGGTGCAATTTTTTTGCCACTTGTTTTATTTCTGATAGAAATAAAGAGGGATGGAGGAGCAATTTAAATAAACAATCACTGTTTATTTAAACACGCACACACACACACATATATATGTTTTTGTGTGTGTTTTTTTACCCTTTCTAGTGTTTTACATTCCTTCCTGCAATGCTCTGCTTCCACTCTGGATCATTTTCCTTCAGCCTGACACTCCCTTAATTTTTAGTGTGGATCAGATGGTCTTGATGGTGGTGGTGGTGATATCAGAATGTATCAAATCATACACTTTATTTAAAGCCCTAAAAATGTTTCCTTATGTTCATTGATGATCACTTCCTCCAGCCCCTCCCTGCTCCTGCCCCATCCTTAGCAACCACTGATCTGTTTTCCTGTCACTAAACATCTTTTTTGCATAGTCTAGGATTTTCTATAAAAGGAATGATATTGTGTATTCTCTTAGGTCTGGTTTTTTTCACAGAATCATGCTGTGTGCATCCATCCTGTGTGTGGCAACAGCTCATTCTTTTTCATTGCTAAATAGTATTCCATTGTATGGATATCCATCGTTCATTTATTTGTTCACCTCTTTATGGACTTTGGATTGTTTGCAGTTTTTTGCTATTGCAAACAAAGCTTCTGTAAACAGTAGTACAAGTCTTTGTATGGACATATATTTGCCTTTCTCTTATGTAAATATCAAAGAGTGGAATGGCTGGATTATATGGTTGGTGTGTGTTTAACTTTTTACAAAACTGCCAAACTGTTCTTGGAGGTGGTTGTGCATTTTCCATCAGCAGTGTATGAGAGCTTCATTTGATCCACTTTCTCACTAACACTTGATGTGGTTGGTCAGTCTTTTCACATTTTAGCCCTTCCAGAGGGTGTGTAGTGCTGTTATTGTGGCTTTAATTTGCATGTCCCTAATGACTATTGAAAATGAGTATTTCATGTGCTTAACCTTTGGCAGCTTTTTTAGTCACTTGAAATTACTTTGTTTTTGTTTGTCCAGAAATGCCTTTATTTTGCCCTTACTTTTGAAAGAAAATTTTGCTAAGCATATAATTAAACAACAATCACTTTCTCCCAGCACTTTGCAGATAATACTCTCCCATTTTTTAACTTCCATTGTGGCTGCTGAAAAGACAGCTTTTAGTCTACATCTTGTCCCCTTGTCATGATTTTTTAAAAAATCTTTCATATACATAATAGAGGCCTGGTGCATGACATTCATGCAGTTGGCGGGGGAGTGCCTCAGCCTGGCCTGTGCCCTCTCGCAGTCTGGGACCCCTCGGGGGATGTCCACCTGCTGGCTTAGGCCCACTCCTTAGCGCTGCCTCAGAGATGGGAGAGGCTCCCACTGTCACCGCTGCACTCGCCAGCTGTGAGCCCAGCTTCTGGCTGAGTGGCGCTCCCCCTGTGGGAGCGCACTGACCACCAGGGGGCAGCTCCTGCGTTGAGCATCTGCCCCCTGGTAGTCAGTGTGCATCATAGCGACCAGTCATTCCACCATTTGGTCGATTTGCATATTAGGGTTTTATTATATAGGACTAGAGGCCCAGTGCACAAAATTTATGCAGGGGGGGAGGGGTCACTCAGCCCAACCTGCACCCTCTCCAATCAGGTACATCCCTCTCGCAATCCAGGACCACTGGCTCCTAACCGCTCGCCTGTCTGCAGGCCTGATCCCCCTAACTGCTCTCCCCTTCAGGCCTGATTTCCCCTATCCACCTCTGCCTCAACCCTGCCACCATGACTTTATCTGGAAGGACATCCAGAAGGTCGTCCGGAAGATGTCTGGTCTAATTAG
>NW_005358251.1:0-770 GCF_000412655.1 Myotis brandtii
TAACTGCCCACAGACAACCCAGCTACGCATCTTTAGCACCAGGGCCACTCAGAGTGGGTCAGAGCTCTGTGCCGGCAAATTCACTGCCACAGTCGTGCATTTCCAATGAGCAGGCACCCAGAGCCCATCTATCCACAGGGCGCTCGTGGGAGCCGTTGCAAGCCCCCACTAGGTGCGATCTTGGACAAACAGGGGCGCACTTCCCTGGCCGTAGAAATTCTGAATTCACTCACCCTGGATACCTGCCCACAGACGCCTCAATTATGTGGCTTCAGTGCCAGGGCCCTTCAGAGTGCTTCAGTACACTACCCTGGCAAACATATCTCTGGTGCCCCTGTGAGCCGCCCCTGGGAGCGTGCCCCTATCCACCACAAGTGCAGCAGCAAAAACTGAGTCTGCCCACCCCACAGCTGCAGAACTCTGGACACTACAGTTGCATGCTTTTCCAGTGCCACTGTGAGTTCCCGCTGGGCACGCGCAACTTCAACCAAGGGCGTAAGACAGCAAAAATTGGGACACCTCCCTCCACAGCTGCTGCTAACTTCTAGACACCACAGTTGCGCCTCTCCAGCTCACAGGCCTACATCAAGAGAACCCAAATAGCTCAGGTAGGGAGCTATGCTAAATTACCAAGCCCAGGAGACCTGAGAGATCACACCAGTACCGCCATCCCCAAAAGAACCTTGGTAGCAAAGCAATCGTATCTACAATTAAAACATTACAGCAAAACACAGGAAGACAAAAAAGCAATCCCCAAAGGAAAGCAAAAG
>NW_005358252.1:0-479 GCF_000412655.1 Myotis brandtii
TATATGAGATTATTCATTTTATAACTGGAACTTTGTACCCTTTGACCAACAATTCCAGTGGTTCTCAACTTGTGGGTCATGACCCCTGAAAACACATCCTGCATATCAGATATTTACATTATGATTCATAACAGTAGCAAAATTAGTTATGAAGTAGCAAGGAAAATAATTTTATGGTTGGGGGTCACCACAACATGAGGAACTGTATTAAAGGGTAAAAGTATTTAAGACTCTGAACAATAGACACCCAACTATGAGACATTCATTTATTTTGTTTCTTAGATTCTACATATAAGTGAAATCATATGGTATTTGTCTTTCTCTGTCTGACTTATTCCACTTAGCATTATTTCACTTATTATCATTTAGCATAATACCCTCTAAGTCCATCTATGTTATTACAAATGGCAAAATTACATCTACTTTATTATGGCTGAAAAAAATTCCATTGTATGTATGTGTGTGTGTGTGTGTGTGTG
>NW_005358253.1:0-531 GCF_000412655.1 Myotis brandtii
GCTGTTTCCAAATCTTAGCTATTGTATATTGTGCTGCATATATCCTTTCTGAATGGTGTTTCTGTTTGCTTGGGATATACTCCTAAAAGTGGGATTACTGGGTCAAATGGGAGTTCCATTTTTAATTTTTTGAGGAAACTCCATACTGTTTCCACAATGGCTGTACCAGTCTGCGTTCCCACCAGCAGTGCACAAGGGTTCCTTTTTCTCTGCATCCTCTCCAGCACTTGCCATTTGTTGATTTGTTGATGATAGCCATTCTGACAGGTGTGAGATGGTATCTCATTGTTATTTTGATTTGCATCTCTTGGATGATTAGTGACTTTGATCATGTTTTCATATGTCTCCTGGCCTTCTAAATGTCCACCTTCAAAAAGTGTCTATTTAGGTCCTTTGCCCTTTTTTTTTATTGGATTATTTATCTTCCTTTTGTTAAGATGTATGAGTTCCCTATAAATTTTGGAGATTAGGTGCTTATCTGATATAACATTGACAAAAATATGTTCTCCCATGCAGTGGGCTTTCTTGTTG
>NW_005358254.1:0-442 GCF_000412655.1 Myotis brandtii
TATGTCTCTTGGCCTTCTGTATATCCTCTTTTGAAAAATGTCTATTTAGGTCCTTTGCCTATTTTTTATTGGATTGTTTATCTTGTTAAGTTGTATGAGTTCCCTGTAAATTTTGGAGATTAAACCTTTATCTGAGACAGCATTGGCAAATATGTTCTCCCATACAGACTTTCTTGTTATTTTGTTGATTTTTTTTTTCTGTGCAGAAGCTTTTAATTTTGATGTAGTCCCATTTGTTTATTTTCTCCTTAGTTTCCATTGCCCTAGGAGCTGTATCGATAAAGATATTGCTATGACATATGTCTGATCTTTGCTGCCTATGGAATCTTCTAAGATTTTTATGGTTTCCTGTCTTACGTTTAAGTCCTTTAACCATTTTGAGTTTATTTTTGTGTATGGTTTACTAGTAAGTTGGTGATCTAGTTTCATTTTTTTGCATGTA
>NW_005358256.1:0-1481 GCF_000412655.1 Myotis brandtii
TGCAGGAGAAACAAGACAATAGAATGTGATGGAGACTGAGCTGACCGAGCTCAGGAGTCAACAGGAGGGGAAGGTTCATAAATGAAGGTCACGCCCTGCAGCCAAAACGGGCAGGAGTGGCTCCTGCGCCACGAAAGGGCCTGAAACGGAACAGAAGCCGGGGGCCAGGACAGGAGCAGAGAGACACAGCAGATGTGGGATTCGCGTGGCTGTCTAATGGGCACATCACTGGTGTGTCCTGGGAAGATAAAAGGATAAAGAAACATTAAAAAATTCAGAGTTATGGTAGAGAAAACACGAAGTAGACGAAACACTGGGCTTACTGTGCATCTCAAGATACACAATATGAACACAAAGACACAGCCTGGGGAGGTCACTGAACTTCGGCGACAAGGAGAGGAAGGACAGCCCCTGAGGGACTCGGCAGGCGTGGGATCACCTCGCAGCTCCCACGGGGGCCACGGCGGTGCCTGCAGAGTTCCCGCTAAGGAAGGCTTTCCTAAGGATTTGATAAAAAGGTGGAAGCCATTTCAACTTTGTCAAGAAAGACACATTGTACATGAAAAAGTCTAGATATTGGCAGCGTGAGACTTTTAAAGTGAAGTTGAATGCATTTCAGACACTTGGACAATAGGAAAGTTCCTGGAAATAAAAGACGGTGAAAGTAGTCGTCAATTAATGCGGACAGGCTCGTAATGTAGAAATGAACATATGAGAAAGTATCCACCATTTGAAGTCGTGGTGGGGAGAGGGATGAAGACCTCAGAAATAAGTAGGTTTCCTCGCCATTCAGAGCAGAGGTGCGAACAGACTGTTCAAGGGGAGGAGCGGACCCTAGGGTTTACCATAGGACCGCTTACGAAGGCGCAGCAGGGCGAGCTCGAGGGGGTGGGGGGGAAGGAGAGTGCACCTTTGTCTTCTGTGTCTGAAGACTGCAACTCGAGACACAGAGGTCTGAGGCTCATCACTAGACTAAGACACAACCACCCCCCCCCAGGTGACGGGGAGTAAAGTCACAGCAAGGACAGGCCATCTGTGGGCAGTGAGAGCTGGCGGGAGTCAGACCAAGCATCCGTGTCCCATACATAGTGTTATAGGACATCCAGGCTTAAAATAAGTTACTCTAGAGACTAATAAAAATGGCAGCTGTGTGCTGCGTGAAAGAGATGCATCTAAGACAGTGGCCGCGACCAAGGCAGGCTCCTGCTAGGGACACAGGGTGGGTACATTGCTAGCAACTCTCACAATAAAAACACAAGATATTTTTTGAAAATATAAGATTAATCTTTATAAGTGGCAAAAAAGCATTTGGTGACATATGTCATTAAATGTTTATGAAGACAATAACTTTAAAAAAGACTCCTCTCTCTCTCTCTCTCTCTCTCTCCATTCATAGTTCTTAGTTAAGAGCCAGAGCTAGGTTCAATGAAAAAGTGCCAGTCATGGTTTTCTGTGCCGATTATGCTTGCTATTGTTAAGCA
>NW_005358257.1:0-798 GCF_000412655.1 Myotis brandtii
CAATAAAATATATTTTAGAAAATGATAATTAAAAAAAAGAACTCTGAGGGCTAGAATGGTTCCGTTTTTTGAGTGTCCTTCCACGTACACAAAGGTTGCAATTCCTGGTGAAGCCACAAGACAGGTTCCTGGCTGGATGCCCAGAAGGTAGGTAAGGGAGGGGAGGAGGCACCCCACCTGTGTTTTTCTCTCTCCCTCTCATTTTCTCTCCCAAAATAAAATTTAAAAAAGTAACTATCTACATATCCATTTAGATTTTTAGTCTTCAGGAATAATTGACATAATTTTCACCTCAGGGAGAATTCTGAGCTTCATGGAATCTGAAATAATATCTCCAAATAAGAGCTCAGTTGCAGACAACACTCTCCATAACGCTGCCACCAGCCACCAAAACCTATGGTTGTCATTTCCCACAGCCACTCGGGCTCCCCAACACCAATATTCTCAATGGCCAGCCAGTGACTGGGATCCTAATGTCACCTGCGCGACCTGGAAAGTACCTTACCCAAAGGGCAATGCGCCTAATGATGGCTGCGTTTAGCCAATGAAAGCCCAGGAGAGGCGCATGAGCCTGGCGTTCATTGGTTTGGGCGTGACTCCCAGATTAGTCCTCCAGGTGGACATTTTTACCTCCTTGTTCTATCGACTTCGAGGGCCCAGCGGGCAGGATCAGGACTAGGACAAGCCGGCAGAGGCAGCGTCTTCGCTGTGCAGGGAGTGTCTGAGGCTTGTTGACTCCCTGCAGGTGGGATTGCGGTCTTCATGCTTCCCGGACTCCTCTCTGCTTACTGAGGTCAA
>NW_005358258.1:0-516 GCF_000412655.1 Myotis brandtii
TAAAAAAGAAACATGCAAATTGACCATACCTCCGCTACAATCAAAAGCCATGCCTACAAAGCCACGCTCACAAGCCAATCAGGACCGAGTATGCAAATAAACCCAACCAAGATGGCTGCGGCCACGGAGCTGGAGAAAACAGGAGGCTTGGGTTGCCCCTGGCGATGGAGGACGCCAAGCTTCCCACCTTCCCTGGCCAGCACTGAGCTCTGCTCAAGGCTACAAAGTTTTAATCATAGAAGCTAAATAAATCCCAGATACCTGCTTTCAGCCACTGTGGCCTCCACTCAAGAAGGGTCTGGGAGCCTGGGTTGCCCGGGGCTGTGGCCAGCCTGCAAACATTCATCAGCCTGGCCAGGCACCCCAGCGGAGAACCCCACCCTGAAGGGGCTGTGGGCAGCCTGAAAATGGCCCTCAGCCCCTCACCCAGGCTTACCACACCCTCATGGTGTGAGGGTCCCCACTATCCTGAAGGGGTTATGGCCAGCCTGAACACGGCCCTCAGCCCCTCACCCA
>NW_005358259.1:0-603 GCF_000412655.1 Myotis brandtii
AAGAAAGAAAGAAAGAAAGAAAGAAAGAGAAAAGCAAGCATGAGCAGTTGGATTTAGGAATCTTCCAGAAAGGATTTTTTAGAGCTGAGGCATAATCGACTTTTATAACTTATGTGCTTCTCTTCTAATATTTTGATCCTATATTTTAAGAACTTTGATGGAGTGAAGAGAACATGATAATGCTACATCCTATCCTATATAATAAAAGGATAATATGAAAATTGACCCTAACGTTGGAACGACCAGAATGACCGCTTGACCAGTCACTATGAGGCGCACTGACCACCTCTCGGTCCCTTTCCCCAGCCGGAGGCTCCAATCGCCCAATGGCAAATGGGAAGCCGGGGGTGGGTGGCAGGGGATGCAGGTGGTGCCAGGCCAAGGCCCCCACCCTACCAGTCACCCCACACACAGAGGGCAACCTGTGGCGGGGGCAGGGCTGGCAAGCGGGCGGAATGGCCTACCTTTTGGTTCCTCCCCCCCAGCTGGCAGGCTCCGATCACCCGATGGCGAATGGGGAACTGCGGGTGGGTGGTGGCGGTGGGCAGGGCCAGCTGCGGGCAGCTAGAGAAGATGGCCCTGATTGCAGGCCAGGCCTAGGGA
>NW_005358260.1:0-4497 GCF_000412655.1 Myotis brandtii
GAGAAATATCAATGGGTCGCCTCCCATTGGCTCCCTCACAAAGGATCGAACCTGAAACTTAGGTATGTGTCCTGACCAGGAATTGAAACCACACCTTTTGGTGTCTGCTCCCACCAACTGAGCCACCTGGCCAGGGTTTAACACCCATTTTCAATTCTTTTGGGTATAAACCTGGGCATGGGATTGGTGGATCCTATGGCAATTTCAGGTTAAATTTACTGAGGAATCATCAAACTGTTTTCCATAGTGGCTGCATACATTCCCACTGGCAATGTATAAGGGTTTCAGTTACTCCCCATCCTCACTAACACTTGTCATTTTCCCTTTTTTAGATTCTTTCCATCCTAGTGAGTGTGAAGTGGAATCGCTTTGTGGTTTTGATTTGCATTTTCTTGTGACTAGTCATGGTGAGCATCTCTTTGAGTTCTTGTTAGCCGATGAAATCGAATTTTTAAACCGAAGATTACATGTAAATGTAATTCATTTTTATGTAAATTAAGGGTTTGCTTGGATTAAACATGTATAGATGTAATAAGTACATGTCAGATAATATTAACTGATTATTTCGCCACGTTTGGATTAGCGCTATGAATATCATTTTTATTTCTTACTTTTTCTATTTGTATTTTCATTGTTATTAACTTAATTAGGGTACTCCTAAGGCTTAGGAAGAGCCACACTCAAGGGGCCAAAGAGCCGCATGTGGCTCGCGAGCCGCAGTTTGCCGACCACGGGCCTAAAGGAACTGAGATGATGCTTGTCTGCGCAAAGAGCAAATGAAATAAAACCACACACAAAAACTGGGAATTTCAAAGCAAGAGAGCCTTGAGGACATGGCTCAAGTCCCAAGGTCACCTTTCCCAAGTCCTGCAAGTCCTAGCACGGAAGTCATTGCATTTCTGGTTGTTTAGGGATATATATATATACATTTTTGCCTAAAATTTACCTTTCCATCCCTGACATTTGAAACAGTCCCCACCAAATCAGAAAAGAACGTAGGAGTCCGTCACCCCTTCCACAGCTAATGGGGGAAGGGATGGCGACCTCTGTCTGCAGCCTCCCTTCCTCCCTGGCCAGTTCCGCTTTGGTGCCTTTAATACCAAGGAAAATCCTCTTCCCCTGCAGCACCTCGACCTCAAACAGTCACTCAGGTGTGTGTGTGTGTGTGGTGCCTTTAATACCAAAGAAGCTCCTCTTCCCCTGCAGCACCCCGACCTCAAACAGTCACTCAGGTGTGTGTGTGTGTGTGTGTGTGTGTGTGTGTGTGCAGTACAACAATCTCAGAAACATGGATGCATTTAGTTCAATGCTTAGGACACACGGTTTGAAAACCACAGTATGTTTTTCATTTCCTTCAGCACCACAATACACAGGTGTAACCCTGTGATTCACTCACCCATATTCTCAGGAATTATTGTCACTCCAGAAGGAGTGAAACCAGAAGGCAGGGGACCTTATCTTACTTTGTGCTTGAATTCCTAGAGCCTGGAACACAGAAAGGGGTCAGTAAATGTTGGTTTGGATGAATGACTGGATGAATTCCCCATGACTGAGTGATGAAACAATACTAAGCATTTACTCAGTGCCAGCAAGTTTATATGCACCGGTGCTATTACTATCAGCTTCCCCATTTGCAGGCAGGGACTCAGGGAGGGCAATTTGCTTCACCAACGTTACGCAGCCAGAAGGGCAGGGCCAGGATTGGAAACCACACCTGTCTGAGCAGTGCCCTCAAGCGGGAAGCTATCCGCGCTACCACACCAGTCTCCCTTTGCTTATTAATCCGTGTTTGAGAACCTGGAGAGAAACAATCCACACTCACGGCCAGCTGGTCTCTGGTTAACAAATGAAAATAATAAACTAAGGGGAGGGGGGAGCCCCACAAGTGCCCAGAGAATTCAGTGGAAGTGAGGTGATGGGTTCTCCTTAGCAGGCAATTAGTAGAAGCCGTCTGAACCTGTGCCTCCAGTCCCACCCGAGTGCCCTCTGTGCCCATCAATCCAGGTCCCTGGGCATCCTTCCTGGAGAACTTAGATAGGTTAAAAACATTATAGAGTTGACTTGTATTAAAGGGCCCAGTGGGACATGCATCCCGCACACACAGCAAAACTCTGCCGGCGTCATAACCCCAAGAAGCCAATTTCAAGTTTTGCTGGTGACAGAGCCAAGGGGTTTTCAGTGACACCTGGGAGCTCATTAAAAGTTGGCTCTCAAGTCCCCACCTCCATCTCATTTGTGCAAATTAAATTAGCCCTAAGGGGCAGCCGCAGAGCTGCAGGCAGATGAGGTCTGATGCATCCATCGCTCAGGGCCAAGTGAAGAGGAACCACAGGTTCGCCTCACTTCTGAGCGATGGTCCCGAGACAGTTTCTCCAAACTTGGGCGCTTGATTAGTATCAAGGGACACAAGTGGGAAATGGAGTTGGCATTCTCTTTCCCCGAGCCACGAGTTGCTCAGAGTTCCAAACAGCCAGACGCACTGGGGTGCCCAGGGCAGGAGAACCCAACGTAGGCACAGCCCCTGGTGCTGAGCGAGGCCGCTGTGCGTGCCCCCTGCTGGTGGCTGTGCGTGGAGGGGAAGGCCTCCAGAGCTCTGAGCCGCGGCGGCTTCTACTGCCATAGTGATGCTCACTGCAATGTGTTCTCTAAGTTGCTTGATCAACACCTGCCCTCCTCCCCCACTAGACTGGCAGCCTTGAGAGGGCAGGACCTCCTGGCCTGGCTCACCATTGTGTTCCCACAGCCTGGCACTTCCTAGGTCCTCAGTCAATACTTGCCGAGAGGAACAGATGACTCACCACTTTATGGCTGGTCTGTGAGCTGTAAGATCCTTCTCAAATGCGAACGGACATTCCCTACATTGATCTGACGTTCACTTTCCAGGTGTGACTGACATCACAGGAGCCCACCTGGCCTTGTAAGTGTGTCACAGCCAGTACCCCCTGTGTGAGTGAGTGTCGTCTCAGGCCTGTTGGGAGGATGGGATGATGGCGTTGGTGATCTGACCCCTGCGTGTTATGTGAGCGGCCCCTCCCCCTTGCTGCTCAAGCCGCCTGTCCTGTCGGCCTTCTGTTCCTTGGATGTGCAATCATCTTCCTACATCCGGTCCTTTGCTTTCTCTTCTGCCTGGTGCACCCTCCCCCACCGCCTCTGCCCTGGAGCAGAATGTCTCAGCTCAAAGGCCACCTTGTCCTTGAACCCTCCCCTCACCCCAGCCTGCCCTCTCTATGGATTAGGTTGTTGGGCTCCTAAGGAAAAAAGCAAACTCCTCCCCCGCTCACAGGGGACATGACAGACCAGGAATGAGCCTTCCTGGAGATGAGGGACCGACAATGCCATGACATACCCCAAAGTGAGCCACCTGACAATGGCGGACCAATGACGCTTTAATAACTGGTCAGTGCTGCTTTCAAGGACCGAAATGGATCAATAGGGGGGAAATGTAAAAATAAATAAATAAATAAACGGAGCCCCTTTAAAGTGGAGGCGGAGCGGCCAGGCTGGAGGAACTGCCTTGCACGTCTTATGCCTCGAACGTTTGGAATGTGAAAACCGCACAAGATAAACTTTGGGACTGGGCCTCAAGCAACATTGTTTTCCAAAGAACTGTTTGCAAAGATAACAAGAAAGCAGTTATTATGACCACCGGACTGATGACTGCCGAACTGAAAAGTGAAAACATTGTTTAGGCCCTCGCTGGTTGCTCAGTGGATAGAGCGCTGACCTACGGACTGAAGGGTCCCAGGTTCAATTCCGGTCAAGGGCACATGCCTGGGTTGTAGGCCTGATCCCAGTAGGGGGCGTGCAGGAGGCAGCCGATCAATCCTTCTCTCTCATCATTGATGTTTCTATCTCTCTCTCCCTCTCCCTCTTCCTTCCTCTCTGAAATCAATAAAAATAGATAAAAAACAAACAAACAAGCAAAACATTGCTTAGAATTACTGTCGCTGTTACGTTATCTTCACCAGTAGAAATGCCTTTCCTCTACTGATGTAATTGTTCTCCCCTTTGGCATAAATACCCAATTGCATTTGTGTCCTAAGCAGAGCACTATTTGGGCTGCTGTGTGAATCAGCGCTTCCTGAATAGCTATTCTCATTGCTCTCAAATAAATGCTTGTTGCCTCTCACTTTGAAAGGCCCTTTTATTTTTAGGGTAACACTTTCCACCCCCGAACTCCTCACCCCCTTTACTACATTCAGTTACTCACCCTCTACCCTCTCACCTCCTCTGGAATGTCTATGAGAGCAGGTATTGTGCCCATCCTGGTGTCTGTGGTCTCCCCAGATGTTCTGGACACATCTGTTGAATACGTGGTTTCTGGGGCTGGATTTCCTCTGAGCTGGAGAGACGTTATCATCTTATGCACGGTCTTTTTTCTTTTTTAAGCTCTCGCTGGCACCAATTGTACCCGTGTGTTTTCTTTTTAAAAAATATTTTATTGATTTTTTACAAAGTGGAAGGGAGAGGGATAGAGAGTTAGAAACATCGATAGGA
>NW_005358260.1:5231-24498 GCF_000412655.1 Myotis brandtii
AAATCCACTGACAATTAATTTACCATTGCAATAAAGAGTTTCTGCCAGATTCATATATTTGGGATGAGATTGAAGACACACTCCCAAGTCAAGAGCAGGGTGCAGCAGAGGGAAGTACCTGGAGGGGGAGGGATGGGGTCTCACCCACCTCTTCGTCTGCCCAGGTTCTGTCTTTAGACGTTCACTTAGGATACTAACGAACATATAGTTTCTCTTTATATTTTTGGTAGTTAGTGTTTTATTTCTTAACCCAAGTGGTAATTACAAAGTGTTGCTTTGTTATTATTTTCTAAAATGTATACAAATGTTTTTATACACTCTTGTGTATGTATAATATATTTCACAATAAAAAGATAATACGAGAATATAGCTTCACACCAACACATTTATAAACTTAGGCAAAATATATTCCTAGGAAAACACAAATGACTATAACTGCCTCAGGAAAATACAGAAAAACAGAGAAAAACCTAAATATAGTGAGGGGTGATGAATGTATGGGGAGTGAAACAACTGAACCCACATTTGTTGGTCATCACCTGGGTCACACTCAGTGAAGAGATCAGAAATGCATGGCTCCTGCCTGGGAGAAAAGTTGAGCAAAGCTTAGGGCTCAAAGAGATTTTAGTGACTCATTGTTATCTTATGCACAGTCTTTAGGTACTAGCCCCACGACCTTATTCTCTAGTGGCCACATAGTAGGTGCTCAACAAAATCTGTGAGACAAATAAAAGAATAGTATCCATAGTTCAAGAAAAAATTTGAAATTGGTGTTAAGAGAGGGAGTTCACCTTGACCAAGCACCTACTCTGTGCCAAGCTCTTTATACATAACTAGAGGCCCAGTGCACGAAATTCCTGGTCGAACTCTGTGAAGAAGTCCAGTCGAGGGGACAATTTGCATACTATGCTTTTATTATATAGGATGTGTTTCTTGTCTATAATTCAGCCCCATTTTTAAAGAGAACACAAGGTCCAGAGAGGCCAAATCACTCGTCCAAGGCCACAGTGCCACCTCCAGGCAGGCTGTAAGATGCAACTGAGCTGTGACCTTGGTCTCCTCCACTTCAACCCTGGTTTAATATTGACCTCCTCTGTGACCTTAGCCTTACATACTGACCTCTCTGGGCATCCAGGGGCAGTATTCAAGAGCTTTCTCCTTAGTCCTGGATTTATTTCTTGGTTGAACACCTGTCCCTCTGACATCCTTCCCTGACTTGAGTTATGCCAGGAAATCCCATAAGATGTTCCCTACATTCTGGGTTGTTTGCTGTCCCATTACAACAGAGCTTATAGGATCATGTTGGCTGGACCCTTGTCCAGTCCAGGCTGGCATCTGCCCTTGCCAAGCTGGCTGCCCCAGCCCCTTCCTGGCCTCTCCTTCTAGCCCATCCTCCCCCTGGGCTCTAGAGCAATGATTTTAAGGTGCCTTCAAGACCCTTCACATTTTGGTCCCAGGCTGACTTCCCAGCCCCCCTGACCCTATTCTGGGCACTTCTCCATGCCTTTTGCTTTGCTTGTAATTCCCTCCCCGACAATGTGTGCTGGGGACTGTTGTTCATCCTTCAAAGTCCAGCTCAGAGTATACCTCCCCATTCCCTTGCTTGCACTATAGAGTCTCATGGCACCAGGCAGGTCCTTTATTCATTATTTTCTTCAACATATATATTTATTGAATACTTACTCTTCTATTTAATGTTTACCATTCTAGGTTCTGGGAACACAGCATGAAACCCGTGAGATGCCATCTCTGTCCTCAGGAGGTCCACAAGATGGGAGTCACAGACACATAAACAATGATGACAACGCCATGTGATGGGGGACTTCAGGAGAAGCTAAGAGTCCAAGAGGCTCCTGACCCAGGAAAGGGCGTGTGAAGCATGGTAGGCTTCCTGGAGGTGGTGGCATGTGACCTAAGACTGGTTGATTGAGGCATATGGGAGTGAGGTATGAGGCATGTGGTGGGATCTGGGGTGAGAGAGAGAGGTTGGCACATTCAAGAAACAGAAGATGCTTCCACCTCATTTTAGCCTAGAGATACAAAATTGGGGGGAGGGTGTTGGAATTGGAGGAGACATGTCCAATTTTTAGTCCTAGGACAGCCTGCTTCTTCCCCCAGAATCTTCTTGTGAGTCCAGCCCAATGCCTGGCAGGTTTTTGGGGTCTCCTGTTTCTACTTCTCCACAGACAACTCTTCTAGAATAAGGCCAAGGCTCCCTTACACAGGAGGGTGCTCACCTACTCACTATCAACAGTTACACAGAGGAGGAGAGGACAGGAGGGGCCTTTGGGGCCTTCTCCAAGACAGTGCCTGGTCATGTCCCTGCCCGCTGCAGGACCCACTCCTAACCCAGTCTTTAGTCCATAGCTAATCTCTCAGCAGTGCCCTAGCCCATGGACATGACCCCACCATGCATTTTCCTGCTCTACACAGTACTTTTATTGGTTTCAGTCCCTGTGGCAGGAATTGCCTTTCCCCTGCCATCAGCCCAGAGAACGCCTATGCAACCTTTAAGTCCCAGAGAAAACACTCCTTCCTCCACATTTCCCATAGTCACCAGCAGGTGTCTCCCTCACAGGCCTGCACATCGTGCTGCGGCTGGTGGATCATGGGTCTGGGACTGGATGTGAAGTATCTCTGTGTTCCCAGGGCCTGTAACAGTGCGGGCCTCACAGTTGAAACTCAGTATACAGATGCTTCTCGACTTACAGTAGAGTTGCATCCTGATAAAACCCTCGTAAATTGCAATTATAGTGGGTTGAAAATGCATTTGATAGGCCTAACCTATCAGACGTCATAGCTTAGCCTAACTCACCTTCAGTGTGCTCAGAGCACTTGCGTTGGCCTACAGTTGGGCAGAGTCGTCGAACACAGTGAACACACTGTGGAGTACCTGTGGTTTGCCCTCGTGGTTGCGCGGCTGACTGGGAGCTGCAGTGCGCTCGCTGCCTGGGCCCAGCATCACAGAGGGTACAGTACCACATATTGCTGGAAGTATCGTATCGACTGAATGTGTATTGTTTTTGAACCATCATAAAGTAAAAAAAGTATAAGTCGCACCATTGTAAGTTGCGGACCATCTACGCCTCGTATGGAGTTCAGTGGCAAAGCCATTGCTATTGTCCAGAGTCCAAGATCTCAAGCCGAGTGTCGAATGTCCTGTAACGAAACTCAGAGATGCAGTGCTTCTGTGGGCATAATAAGCGCACACAGTGTGTCCACATGACCGTGACCAATGGTCAGATTCGTTCTGGCAGGGAAGTGCTGTTACTACTCCCAGTTTTCAGATGAGGAGACTGAGGTTCTGAGGTTTGTGTTAATTTTTTTCTGAGGTCCAAGGGCCTGTTAGCGATGGAGCTGGAAGCCACACCCAGACTCTAAAGAGGACATTGATTGAAAGGGACCAGAGCAAATGTCCAACCCTTTTAGAGGAGAGAGATGTGGGCATCCTGGGCGGTGGCTGGACATGTGGTGCAGAGCCTGTGGCTGGCTGATGGGGACCACACTAGGGACCAGCAGCAGAAGATGCACAGGGGAAAGGACTTCTGTCACCATCCCTGCCCCATCTGGAAACTGAGAACAAGACATCGCATCAGAAAGTGAACACTCAAGCTCAGCCGGCGTGGCTCAGTGGTTGATCATCGACCTATGAACCAGGAGGTCCCGGTTCGATTCCCGGTCAGGGCACATGCCTGGGTTGTGGGCTCATGCAGAAGACAGCTGATCAATTATTCTCTCTCATTGATGTTTCTATCTCTCTCTTCCTCTTTGCAATCAATAAAAAAAATATGTTTAAAAAAGAAAGTGAACACAGAAGAGCACATGCACAGGACAGGGCATAACTCAGGCTCCAGGGTGATGTTGACCCCTGAACTCATCCGAGGTCCATGGTGAATGTCCCCCCAAATCAGTGCATTACCACCTCAGGCTGCCATAACCCAGATGTACCTATAAAAGAAATTTCATGCCACCAAGGCACACATGCAAATCTTAGAGCTGCTTTAGTCTTTGGTCAACCTTATATGTAGGCTTGAGGGTTAAGAGAGGCCCCCAGAGGGAGAAATGGGGACCAGCGCTGTCCCTGAGGGGTGAGAGGCACCAAAGGGGAGTGAAAGGTTTGAGGCAATTCTTTCTTGCGATGGAGATCCACTGGAACCCAATCTGGTTCTCCACGCTTAGAAACCCATGCGGTCCAACTGCCGAGACCAACTTGACAAAGGAGTCATTCCAAGTATCCAGGTGGCTCTGGGTACGTGAATGCGTGTGATGTTCCATGAAAATGCACCCCTGGTGCCTACAACTGTGGGGAACGTATGTGACTGGCCGCCTGAAGTCACCGCTGCACTCACGCCACGGCCGATGTCTGAGGGCAGTCGGTCTCCTCGGATGAAACTTAGGCTCCACACTCCCCATCAGCTTCACCAAAGCGTTCTTAGCACTGCACTGTGGTCTAGGATGGCTTTACCCAACCTATTTCCTCCCTTCTCTTCGCCACAGGGGTCAGACTGCCCAGGGGTCTACAGCGCTCCCGGCTGGTCCTTCTCCCTCCTCCTCATAGGAGTCTTCCCTAGTAAGTCCTTGTATGTCTCATCCTGTCTTAGCATCTATTTCTTGGAAGACCTGAGCAAACACACAGTAGGTAGAGGGCGCCATTTGCAAATCCACCTCAGAAGGTTGGGCAGGTCTCGTTGGATGCGTGGAGTCTTATGTGCTTCACTGGACTCTGGAAGAAGCTGTGATTAAGGTACCCAGGGTCCCAAGAATATGGTTCTCCAACAAGACAAACCCCACCCACCACTGCCCTCCCCAGAGGGTTGTACCATTGACACCCCCCTAGCAGTTCTTGAGCGTGCTCAGTTCCCTCATCCTTGCCAATACTGAGTGTTATCCATGCGGGGCATTGTTACTGGTCTGCCAGGCCGGAAGTTGTATTTCATTGTTCCTGTTGGAATTTCTTAAACCATGAGGGAGATTGAACTTTTTTAGTTTGAAGTTCACATAACATAAAATTAACCAGCAAAGTTAACGATTCAGTGGCATGTAAGGCATTCATAGTGTTGTGCAACCACCATCTCTATCTAGGTCTAGAGCACTTTCATCACCCTCTGAGGAGACCCCATCCTCATTAAACAGTCACTCCTACTCCCCTTCCCTCCAGCCCCTGGCAACCACTAATCTACTTTCTCTCTATGGATCTGCCTGTTCCAGACATTTCATATACATGGAATTATATAATATGTACCCTTTATACCAGCTTTTTCCACTTACCATGATATTTTTGAGGTTCGTCCACATGGTAGCATATGTCAGCACATGAAAAGATACTAAAAATCATTAGACGTTCACTTACGTTACTAATTAACCTATAAATTTTCTTTATTTTTTAGTAGTTTTGTAGTGTTTTCTTTCTTAACCTGAATGGTAATTACAATGTGTTGCTTCGTTATTCTTCTTAAAAACATATACAAATGTTTTATATGCTCTTGTGGATGTATATCTCACAATAAAAAGATAACACAAGAATATGGCACTACATCAATACATTTATAAACTTAAGCAAAATATATTCTTAGAAAAAATATAAATGACCATAACTGTCTCAGGAAAATATAGAGAATCTAAATAAACCTGTAATTTGTGTCATATGTTTTTTAAAAAGGAGGGTGGAGGGCCTGGATGATATGATGGTTGGTGATAGTGTGCCACTGACAGAGGCATCTGGTTGATTTTCTAATTCTAAGTATGTGAGTTCATGGTGACGATCACAGGGGTTTCCAGGGAAACAAGCTACATCTGCAGCAGCACTTCTCCTTGGCGTTTCTAAAGCTGCATCAGCTCCTTCCTCCACGGCAGCAGGGGAAGCCCAGAGGCCTCTCCACAACCAATGAGTTAGCTGGTCAGTCCTATAGTTTCTCCTTAAAGAGAAAAAACAACAACAATGCTCAGCTTCATTAGTAAAATGCAAATTAAAATCACAATGAGATACCACTTCACACCCATTAGCATGACGATAATTTAAAAAAAAAACGCAAGCAGAAAACAGTAAGTGTTGGCAGGTGTGTGAGAAATCGGAACCATCATCCACTGCTGGTAAGAATGTAAAATGGTGCAGCCACGATGAAAACCAGTTTGGCAGTTACTCAAAAGTAAAATATAGAATTGCTATGTGACCCAGCAATTGTACTCCTGGATATATACCCAAAGGAATTGAAAATAGGTCCTCAAACAAACCTTGTATGCAAGCGTTTACAGCAGCACTACTTGTAACAGCCAGAAGGCGAAAACAACGCAAATGTCCATCAACGAAAGACAGGACAAACAAAAGGTGGTATTATGTGGTAATGGAATATTTTTAAAATATATTTTTATTGATTTCAGAGAGGATAGGAGAGAGCGAGCGAGAGAGAAAAATCAATGATGAGAGAGAATCATTGATTGGCTGCCTCCTGCACGCCCCACACTGGGGATCAAGCCTGCAACATGGGTATGTAATTCTGGCTGGGAATTGAACCTTGACCTCCTGGTTCACAGGTCAATGCTCAATCACTGAGCCATGCCAGCCAGGCTGGTACTGTAATATTATTCAGCAATTTAAAAACTGAATTATTGATACATGCTACAATATGGGTGAATCTGAAAACATTATATTGAGTGAAAGAACCCAGATCCCAAAGTCTGTATACTTCCATCTATATTACATTTCCATAATAGACAAATCTATGGAGATAGAAAGAAGATTCGTGATCCCCTGGATCTGGAGGAAAAGTGGAAAATGGCGGGGGGGAGGTTAGGGTTGCTGCTAAAATATACAGGGTTTCTTTTTGGTGAAAATATTCTGAAATTGATTATGGAAGTAGTTGCACAGTTCTGTGAATGTACTAGAAACCTTTGGATTGTATACACACAATGCGATATTATTCAATCATACTAAATTAAATATCTTTTTATGTGTATACACAGGGCCATTTACGTTCATGAGTTGTGCCCTGCAGTCAGACTACCCAAATCCAGCCCTAAGTCTGCCACTTCAAGCGCCGTGACGATGGGCAAGCGAGATTCTCCGTTTCCTTCCTCACTGGGCTTTGGTGAGAGTTATAGGACACTGCATGCTCATCACAGCTCCAACCACGTAACAGATACTATAACCATTATTAGTCATAAAATATTTTAAAAACTTCTTCATAGGAAAAATTGGGTGCGTTCTATCCTCTGTCAACCAAGGGAGACAGGTCTGAGGAAAGACAACGCTCTTGAGAGGAAATTCTTTCCCACAGCGGGGCCTGGGCTCAAAGGCCCCACGAGGGAAGGTGAGGTAACTGTATTCATCCTGACAAGGTTCTCTGGCATCACCTCCAGGGGCCAGAGTCTGGTATAAACCTGAGGTAGGGGTTCTGTGTGCTCCCAGAGAAGGCATATTCCTCCTCCACAGCCACAAGACACACTCGAGGCGGCAGCAGTCCCAACCCCCTGGACCACACCACCTGAGGGCTGAGAAGTCCTGGGATCTGATGGAGGTACAGAGGTCATTGGTCAAGTAAGTGTGTCAGGTAGAGGAGTTGCAGGGGTGGGGCCTTCCTGCCCTGGAACTTCCCCTCAGAGGTGGGGGTGCTCTCTGCTCGGTTTCACCCACAAGGACTTCAGGTGCTCTGCACAAGCCTCAGGAGTGGGGGGCGTTATGGGGAACGGGTCGAGAGTGGACACCAGAACCAGAGCCTGGCTGGATCCTAGTTCCAAGCAGGAGTGATGTTGGGCTGTCTCATGGGGCTGCGGAGGGCTCAGTGGAACGCTGTGGGTCAAGTGGGAGCTCAAAGGTGGATTCATCACATAGAGGTAATTGTCCTGTTCAGTTTGTGCGGGTGATGCAGAGGGGAGAGTTCACAGAGCTTTCGCCTAGACTAGGGGTCCTCCGGGGGAGAGATTTTGACGTCTCCCCAGGGGGCCTCAAGATCTTTTTGCAGCCAGAGTGGGAGGGGGGCTACTGGCATCCAGTGGGTCAAGGCCAGGGGTCAACCTCCTACAATAACACACGGGGCAATCCCCACCACAAGAAATGATCCGGCCCGGAATGTCAGTAGGTCCCGGCTGAGACCCGCTCGCTCCCCTCAGTAGAGGGGACCCGGAAAGCATCCTGCAGAGGTGAAGGCATGTGGGTGAGGGGAAGCCGCAGGTGCACAGGCTCTGAGGCAGGAGGTGGGACTGCAGGTGTGGGAGGGAGCGGAGCAGTGGTGACCTGGATGGTGAAGCCGGGGAAGACGCCGTCTACCCCTGCAGTCACGTTGGCTGCAGAATGGAAAGCACTGAGGGGGCGAGAGTGGCCATGCAGGGACCACTCCATGGTGGGTCATCCAGGTGGGAGACGATGCTGGCTCACTCTGTGAATAACTGTTCTGCGTCTGTCCTAGAGATGAAGATGCTGTTGTAAATCTACAAATTAGGCATCGATGGAAGGTGAGAGGTGAGAGAGGAGTTGGTTGAGCTGACTAGGGTTGTGCAGGCTGTGCAACCCCAGGGCCAAGCCCAGCAGCCCTGGTCGGGGAGAGCCCATCATGGACCTGGTGAGACTGGAGTGCTTGGGGAAGGAGGTGTCTGGGGGCGATGCCCAGGAAACAGGATAATCAAGTAGGAGTTTGGAGAGAAGTGGCTGCTGGAACCAGAAATTCAGTCATTGAATGAAACGTGCAAGGGAGTGTGGAGGATGACAGAGTCCTCTCATCAAGACACCTGCCACCTGTATCATAACTATTCTCACGCCTCAGAGGTGCCTTGAGCCTAGCATGGCGGCCAGTGTATGGGTTGCAGGGTGAACAGCACTCCTGGGGTCTGAGCACAGGACTCCAGAGACACAAAGGCCAGACCTGTGTCTCGCAGAGAAATGCATGCACTCCTCTCCTCAGCCCTCGGTGGAAGAGGACGGCCACTGCAAAGCTTTGGAGAGTCTATTCTTTTTCACTCATGTTTGCGGCTGCTCCCTGGAGAGATTTCTAGCTCTCCACCCCCCGGACACCAGGCCTGGCCATTGAAATGTGAGTAAAGGTGAGCGGGGTGGGGGAGTGTTTCCTGGCAGAAGCTCTTAGGAGTCAGCATACAATGCACTTTTCCCACTGCTGCAGTGACTGGCAGTGTCCCAGACAAAGGTTTGTCCACCAGTCTGAGTCCGGGAGAGAATTCATCACAGAGCACTACCATAGCGCCCTGTGATGGACGTGGAGCCTGAGTGAGAAATCAGCCTTCGTTGCTGTCAGCCGGTGAGGTTGGGGCCTGTATGTTACTGCAGCGTGATTTAGTCTAAACTGACTAATTCAGAGCCGATGGGCTGTCCAGTGGAGGCCAGAATAAGGTTCATGCAAGTCTCACCTGGCACATGGGGCCCACATTTGTGGACAAAGATCATCTGTCTCTAAGGTTGATGTAAAAAACATAGGATGAGCAAGATTAGCTCCCTTTGGAAATAACTTACTCCAAGACATAATGAATCAGTACATGCTCTCACAGCCCACCGAGGAGAGAGACATCGTTGGTGTAAAAGATACACCATTGTAACATTTAAGATTAGTGCCTTCAACCCGGCCAGTTTCGCTCAGTGGTTGTTGACCTATGAATCATGGTTGGGTTCCCAGGCAGGGCACATGCCAGGTTGCAGGCTGGATCCCCAGTGGGGTGCGTGCAGGAGGCAGTCAATCAATGATTCTCTCTCATCATTGATGTTTCTATCTCTCTCTCCATCTCTGAACTCAATTAAAAAATATATTTTTAAAGAGAGCATCCTTTTAAAGATCTCCACACTCATTATCTCATTTAATTCGCTCAGGAAACTGAGTCTTTGGGCTTTTCTGTCACTGGCTCACACAGCTAATGTGTCAGGAATGGCATTCAAACGGGATTCATCTGGACCCCAGAGACTTTACTCTCAAACACTAAGACTTCTTTTAATTGAGGCAAAATTGATGTACAACGTTATATTAGTTTCAGGTGTGCAACATAATAATTTTATATTTTTGTATATTGAGAAATGATCACAATAGGTGTAGTTAACATCCATCACCACAAAAGTTCTTGTGATGAGAACTTTAAAAATCTACTCTCTTCAAAAACTAAAACCATTTCCCCTGAGAACAGGAACAAGACAGGGATGTCCGCTTTCACCACTCTTATTCGACATAGTACGGGAAGTCCTAGCCACAGCGATCAGACAAGAAGAAGAAATAAAAGGCACCCAAATTGGAAAGGAGGAAGTAAAACTCTCTATATTCCCAGATGACATGATATTGTATATAGAAAACCCTAAAGACTCCACCAAAAAACTGCTAGATGTAATAAAAGAATTTGGCAAGGTAGCAGGATACAAAAAAATCCACTCTTTGAGCAACTTTCAAATATACAACCCAGTATTGTTAACTATGGTCACTATGATGTACAGGCCCAGGACTTATTTCCTTTAATCTGAAATCTGCACCTTTTAGCTCCCTTCATCCATTTTGGGTCTCCTCCACCCCAGTCCCTGGCAATCACCAGTCTGTTCTAAGAGATCTTAACTCTCAGAAAAATTCATAAGGTTCAACATGTTACATATAAAATCATTACATCTTCACAACAACTCCTTGGGGCAGATATATTATTATCCTAATTTTACAGATGGGAAGACTAAGGCACAGAGAGGTTAATTAACTTGCCTAATGTCACACAGCTAGTAAGTGGCTGAGCTGGGATTTTAAACCCTGGCTGTCTGGCTTTGTAGTTGATACTCTTATCACTCTATTACTCATTTTTATTTTAAAAGACAAACTCTAGAAATATTTATGCTGTTTATTTTGTGTTTATTTCTTTTTCTCCATCTTTATTGAGTGATATATTGACTGATAAAAACCACATATGCCTAGGTGCCTACCTTGATGTGTTGATACACTGTAAAATCATTGCCATAGTCAAGCTAATGAACATGTCACTGTTTTGATAGCGTCACTGAGAGTTTCCACTATGAAAAATAATTATCCATATAACAAGTCAGATATGAATGTAAGCCCCTTGGGCTTATTTCTCTTATAACAATCCTAAAAGGTAAGAATTATTAATCCCGCCCTGGCTGGTTTGGCTCAGTGGATAGAGTGTTGGCCTGTGGGCTGAATGGTCCTGGGTTTGATTCCGGTCAAGGGCACATGCCTGGGTTTCGGGTTCGATCCCCAGGAGGGGTCGTGCAGGAGACCCCTGATCAATGATTCCCTCTCATCATTGATGTTTGTATCTCTCTCTCCCCTCTCCCTTCCTCTCTGAAATCAATAAAAAATCTATATTAAAGGAGAATTATTAATCCCATGTGACAAATGGGGGAACTGAGGCCCAAAGAAGCTGAGATGCACCTGGAAAGATGAGTGGGAGGCAGCAATGAGGGGACTGGCTTCCTCCCCAGGAGCCCACCCACCGCTGATGCCCTTGCTTCTGCTTGTAGAACTGCCTGGACATGGCCAACCAGACCCAGGTCTCCGAGTTCATCCTCCTCGGCCTTTCTGAGCAGCCCCGGCAGCAGCAGGCGCTCTTGGGGCTCGTCTGCAGCCTGTATCTGATTGGGTGCCTGGGGAACCTGCTCACCATCCTGGCCATCGTCTCAGACCCTCGCCTGCACAGCCCCATGTACTTCTTCCTCAGCAACTTATCTCTCCTTGACGTCTGCTTCACCTCCACCACCATCCCCAAGATGCTGCTGAACCACCTGTGCGGGCTCACCACCATCTCCTCCTCCGCTTGCCTGGTCCAGATGTATTTCTTCATCACCTTTGGGGCAGCCGACAGCATCCTTCTCTCGGCCATGGCTTATGACCGCTACCTGGCCATCTGCCGCCCGCTGCACTACATGACGATCATGAGCATGCTTCGGTGTGCCTCGCTGGTGGCGGTAACCTGGGTTGTGGCCAGCTTCATCTCCTTGGTCCACACTATTCTGATGACCCGGTTGTCCTTTCACGCCAGTAGGATCCCACACTTCTTCTGCGACATCAACGCCTTAATCAAGCTCTCCTGCTCTGACACGCAAGTCAACGAGATGCTGATGTTGGTGCTTGGGGGTTCAGGGGTTCTGGTCCCTTTTGTGTGCATCATGGCCTCTTACACACTCATCGCTGTGGCTGTGTGGAAGGTGCCCTCGGCCCGGGGGAAGTGGAAAGCGTTCTCCACCTGTGGCTCTCACCTTTGTGTCGTCTCTCTCTTCTACGGGACTATCATTGGGGTCTACTTCAACCCTGCATCCACACACACCACCTACAGGGACATGGCAGCCACAGTGATGTACACCATGGTGACCCCCATGCTGAACCCTTTCATCTACAGCCTGCGGAACCGGGATCTGAGGAGCGCCCTCAGGAGGCTTCTCAGCCAGAACCACTTTGCTAAGGCTCTTTGAACGCTTGTTATACCCACTTGCTTTGCAAATAGCCTAATGCTTCCCAATGTTAGAACTCAGGGTGACATTTCTTTTTTTCCCTTTTCTGAAGGTGGAAATTAAGTTATTATTCATGTAAGTTCTTTATTTTTAAATATATTTTGAATATATTTGACACATAACATTGTGTAAGTTTAAGGTGTACAATGTGTGTTAATTTGAGACATATATTATAATATGATTGCTGTTGTAGCAATATTTTGTACTTGTCACATTACATAATTATCCTCTCTTTTTAGTGGTTGAGATCATTAAGATTTATTCTCTTAGCTAGTTTGATGATTGTAGTACAATATTGTTGTCTGTATTCATTATACTGTGCATTAAATCTCTATGGCTTATTTACCACTCGTTGAAAGTTTGTATCCTTAAACATCAATCTTGTCTTCCCAACCCCCATCTCCTAGTAACCACCATTCTCTGTTTTTCCACAAGTTTGATTTTTTTAGAGCACACATATAAGTGGTATCATACACTGCTTGTCTTCCTCTGACTTATCTCACTTAGCATAATGTGCTCAAGGTCCATCCATGTTATTGCAAGTGGCAGGATATCCTCCTTTTTCATGGCTAAATAATATCATATATAGAATATCATATATAGAATATCATATATATATGAATATATATATATGATATAGTCAAGTTAATGAACATGTCACATTCCTTTAGAAAATGAGAAGGGGGCGCTGGGCTCAGAGCTTTCAGCAGGCTGGCATCTAAACAACCTTCTCTCCTCTCTTCTTACTCTACTGTAACGGTTGGGGTTCAGGTGGGAAAATGAAACACATGGTCTGGCTGGCACACTTACCAAGTGGTTTTGGTTTTCTATTGATGGCAGTGATCTATTCACTTATAATGAAAAACTTGATGGGTTTAAAGACATTCAGATGAAAGGAAGTTACTGAGTAAATGATGGCGTTGCTGGTACTCGGTTGTAGCCTAAGGACTGGGGAGACTGGGTCCAAGAGATTGCCCGTGCTGAGGCAAGCGCTAAGAAGGCTGGAATTTCATGATGGTTTGGGGGCACTGGCTTGAAATTCTGAGGGACTTGGGTTCAAATTCTTCCTGTGTCTGCCCATAGGCTGTCTCTTATCTCTCCTCACTTTCTCTGAGTGGAAGTTTTCTTCTTCACAAAGTGGGGGCCATGGAATCTTTCCTTCTACCCTGTTGTTGCAAGTCAGTTAATTTCACGTCTCAGTGACATTGTTCTCTCAGTGGAGCTGGTAATGGTATCCATCTCCCCATCGACCGTGAGAATGACACCAAATGCAATGTAAACCACTTAGCAAAGACTCAGTGCATAGTAAGCACTAGATAAATCAGACTTCTGTGGCTCATAAAAGACAGACACCACAAGCTCAAGAAACTAAAGATCTATTTTAAATGAAATATGCTTGATCGCCCTTAACTGTCTTTCGTTTTCCAATGAGTAAGCAACGTTTTTGTTGAGCTGATTTTTAAATGTTTTCAACTCTTTTTTTAAAAAATGGAACCACAAGGCACTGAGAGAAGCCCCCAGAATTTGAGGTTTTTGTCAATTCATGAGAAGCAGCAGGATTTGGGGCAGAAGAAAACGCCAGCATTGAAAACACAAAGATCGTGTGGTGCTTCTGAGGATAAATGCCTGCCTTTGTGCCAAGTAGAGATATGCCATTTATTTTAAAGAGAGGGCTTAGAGAAAACGTAACAAAGAAAGCCCAGACTCATTGAAGGTAATCATTGGTACAGGAAACTACCTATTTTGACTTTTGAGGTCACACTTTCAACAAATTCAACTTCATCTGCTGGTATTTTGTTTTTATCATCTTACTGGACTTTGGAAAACAGTTTGCCAGAACTGAACTTCAGTGACGAAATACCGTCCCGCTTATCTCCTAGATCAGTGCTGGCGAACCTTTTGAGCTCGGCGTGTCAGCATTTTGAAAAACCCTAACTTAACTCTGGTGCTGTGTCACATATAGAAATTTTTTGATCTTTGCAACCATAGTAAAACAAAGACTTATATTTTTGATATTTATTTTATATATTTAAATGCCGTTTAACAAAGAAAAATCAACCAAAAAAAATGAGTTCGCGTGTCACCTCTGACACGCGTGTCATAGGTTTGCCATCACTGTTCTAGATCTTTCCAGGGTAGTGGTTTTCCTCCTCTCTATTCCCAAGTCTCGCTCACACCTATTCTATATAATAAAAGCCTAATATGCTAAGTGTCCGACTGTTCGTTTGACCGTTTGACCAGTCGCTATGACGTGCACTGACCACTGGGGGCAGGCTCAATGATCAGTAGGTTTGCTTGCTGCTGGGGTCCAGACAATCGGGACTGGGCAAAAGGGGCTGAACATGCTCTGGAGCCCTCCCGCAGTTCCTCCCCGGCCCCGATCGTGCACAGGTGGGGTCCCTCCGCCTAGCCTGCAGGGATCAGGCTGAAATCAGCTCTTCGACATCCCCTGAGGGGTCTCGAATTGTAAGAGGGCGCAGGCCAGGCCGAGGGACCCCACCAGTGCACGAATCCAGACCTCTAGTGTATAAATAAACTTATTATATTAAATAAGGTAACATTTCAAGTCAGTGGCCTATTTATTAAATCATACTGAAACAATTAGTCATTAAGAATGAGTTTACCACTACAAATCTATTAGAATGGCTGAAATCCAGAACACTGACAACACCAAATGCTGGTGAGGATGTGGAGCAACAGGAACTTTGATTCGTTGCTGGTGGGGGTGCAAAATGGTACAGCTACATTGGAAGACCGTCTGGTGGTGCCTTAAAAAAACAAAAATAATGTCATCATATGATCCAGCAACCGTGGTCCTTGGTATTTATCCAAAGTAGTTAAAAACATAGGTTCACACAAAAACCTAAACATGGATGTTTATAGCAGCTTTATTCATAATTATTAAAACTTGAAGCAACCAAAATGTCCTTCGGTGTGAATGGATAAAGTGTAGTACATCTACATGATGGAATTTATCCGGTGCTAAAAAGAAATGAGCTGTCAAGCCATGAAAAGACATTGAGGAACCTTAATTGCATATTAATAAGTGAAAGAAGACCATCTGAAAAGGCTACCTACCATATGATTTTAACTATATGGCAATCTAGAAAAGGCGAACTATGGAGACAATAAAAAGATCAATGGTTGCCAGGGGTTAGGGGGGAGGGAGGATTTTTAGGGCAGCGAAAATACTCTATAAAACTATAATGATAGACACATCTCATTATATATTTGTCAAAACCCATTGAATGCACAACACCAAGAGTGACTCATAGTGTGAACTATGGACTTTGGGTGATGATGATGTGTCAATGTAGGTTCAACTGTAACAAATGTATCACTGGGGGGCGCGTGGTGAGAATGGGAGAGACTGTGCATATGGTGGTGGTGGGGGAGGGGGAGGTATAAATTTCTGCACTTTGCTCTCAATTTTGCTATGAACCTAAAACCACTCTAAAAAAAATTCTTTAAGAAAGTTAAAACTCAACCTGAAATGCCTGCACAATATTTTTTGGTAGGTTAAAGTTTAAGAGCTTTGGCCTCTGTGAGGACATTTGGTGATGTCTGGACACATTTTCTTCATGGCTGGGGTGGGGAGGCTACTGCCATGTAGTGGGTGGAGACCACAGATGCTGTTAAATTTCCTGCAATGTACAGACCGGCACCCACCACAGAGATAATCCAGCCCCAGGCTGAGAAAGTTATGAACTAACTGAGGGAAAACCAAGTTATAAAGAAGTATGTAGAGGACAATCATACCTGTGTTGAAACACACCGTATGGAAACATAAAATTAAACATAAAATTACCATATGAACCAGCAATTCCACTCCAAAGGACTGAAAAGAGCCCTGGCCCGTGTGGCTCAGTTGGTTGGAGCATCGGCCCGTACCCCAAAAGGTTGTGGGTTTGATCCTCAGTTGGGGCATATATGGGAGGCAACTGATGAATGTTTCTCTCACATTGATGTTTCTCTCTCCTCTCTCTCTCTGTTTGTGGGTTTGATCCTCAGTTGGGGCATGTATGGGAGGCAACTGATGAATGTTTCTCTCACATCGATGTTTCTCTCTCTCTCTCTCTCTCCCTTCCTCTCTTTAAAATCAATTTTCAAACATTGAAAAGAATTCAAACAATCCTTGTACACAAATATTCACAGCAATACTATTAACAATAACCGAAAGGTGGAAACAACCATGGTGAGTGGATAAACAAAATGTGGTCCTTCTACACAATGGAATATCACTCAGCCATAAAAGGAGGGAAGCACAGACACATGCTACGAGATGGATGAATCTCAAACACATGCTGCTGAGTGAAAGAAGCCAGACGCCAAAGACCCATATTGTATGATTCTGCTTATGTGAAAAGTTCAGAACAGAACTTGCAAGTCCATAGATCAGTGGTTGCCAGGGGCTGTGGGTGGGGGATGGTGAGTGACTGCTAATGGGGACAGGGTCTCCTTTTGGGGTGATGGAAATGTTCTGGAACCAGATAGAGGTGATGGTTGCACAACACTGTGAATGTGCTAAATGCCACTGAAGTGTTCATTTTATGGTACATGAATTTTACCTCAAAAACAAAGCAAAAGTACAACAAAACTCCACACCAGCACTCATTGTAGGGGTTTGTGTCTGTTCATACGCCACATACAGACAAGTCTGGAAGGGTGCCCATCAGATTTATTAGCAGCATCGCATGGCTGGTCATTGCAAAACTTTTAGCCTTACTGGTGGTGTTTCAATTACTTAATAAGAAGAAACAAATATTTGTGTGTTGTTGATTTTTAAAATATTTAAAAAGACATTTAATTGTGCAAATGACCTGGATGGGGACGGATGAAGGTAGAGGGCCAGGCCAGGCAACCTCCTCGGCCCCCTGGGCAATGGCAGGGCTGCTCTCCTGCCAAAGTCGGCAGCCAGGGCCCCAAATCCCAAAATTGCTTAGCACTGGGCTCTGCTCAGCCCCGGAGCAGCTCCGCTAATTGACTCGCCCTTAGCAGGCAGCGGGGAGGGACAGAGAGGACACTGTCCCCTCGAGGTCGCCCTCTCCCTTGCAGGATCCCCAGGGGCCCCAGCCTCCTGGCAGCAGAAGCAGAGGCCGTAAGGACCACAGTGAGAGGAGGCAGAGGGCAGGAGCAGAGGTGGCATAAATCATGCAGGTGAGGCTCAGCTAAGCCCCTGCCCAGCTGGCATGCTCAGGGCAGCAGGCTCCTCGCCTTGCAGCCCAGCCTCACCTGTCCAGCCCTCACCCGCAGGGCCATGCCACACTAGGGCCTTCCGCTGGGGTGAGGCAGAAGCAGGTGCAGGGCCTGGAGCCCCAGGTAAGCCCCGACCTTCCCTTTCACCTGAGCAGGAGACACCTAGGAACCCAGCATCTTCCCCGGACTCAGAGAAGCCCCCCCCCCGTTTCTAAAGCTCCTCGTACAAGTTGAGTCTATGGGGTGTGGGGGCGGGGGTGGCGGGCAGCAGGCAGGGCGCCACTTCCTAGCTTCAGGGCCATGTGATGCTGATGATCTTATGCAGACGGTTCACTGGACAGGGGAGAAAAGTCCGGTGCCGCGAGAAGAGCTGCTGCTCCAAGGTCACCAGCGCGCTGTGTCTCTCTCCTCTGTGTCCTGGCCAGAAACCAGTGGTGACAGCACTGGGACAGGGAGAGAGAGATTCAGGGTTGAGGGACGCCGGCCACCTCCCAGGGTGTGGAGTATGGGGAAGGGAGGAACGGGTGGGATCGTGGAAAGGAGTTAAGGATGAAAAGAGGGAGAGAACTTGGAGGGCGGAGGTGGCCGAAATGGGAAGGAGAACCCAGAGGGAAAGGAATCAGCTCATTGAGAAGAGACAGCCAGACCGGGGCAGACAGGGAGGGCAGGTAGGACCAAGAGACCAGACAGACCTAGCCCGCGGCTCTCAACCAGGGCCGTTCTGCACCCCACCCTGCCAGGGGACATTGGCAATGTGTGAAGATTTTTTTTTAAAAAAAAAACCCTCACGGGAGGATGTTTCTTTGTTGATTTGAGAGACAGAGAGAGAGAGAGAAAGAGAGAGAGAGAGAGAGAGAGAGAGAGAGGTGAGAGAAAAACATCGATCGGCCTCCCACACACGTCCTGACCAGGGACCGAACCGGAAACCTGGGTATGCGCCCTGACCAAAAATCGAGCCTGCAACCTTTTGGTGTATGGGACGACGCTCCAACGGAGCCCCTGGCCAGGGCTGAAGATACTTTTGATGATCACACTTGAGAGATGCTCCTGGTGCCAGGGATGCTGGTCAACATCCTGCCCCACCGTAAAGAATGATCCCGCCCCAAATATCCCTAACGCAGGAGTCGGGAAACCCTGCCCGAGGGGTATGTGTGGGCAGGACTTGTCCCCGGACGTGTGGCCCCCGAGTCTCTGGGTGGGGATTGGCCTCATTGCCGGGGTCCCTCTAAGTTCCAGGCAGCTGGGTCTCCCAGCTCGCTCACTCTGCTCAGCTACTTACAGAGGAACCACTAGGTGTTCTCCTGCTGGATCGATGCCAGGGCGTTAACTGCCCTCTCTGATGTCCTGGACACACACCCCTCATGGTACTATGGCTTTTTTTTTTTTTACTTAAAAAAACACACGAATAGACTGCTGTAACTGTTTTAGAGCAGTTTTAGGGTTACAGAAAATTGAGCAGATAGCACAGAGTTCCTATAGCCTGCCTCTCTCCCCGCACAGTTCCCGTCATTAACATCCTGCATTAGTGAGGTACCTGCGTTACAGCTGCTGAACCAGTATTGACACATGATTATTTTTTTTCAAATTTGAAAATGAAATGTATTTTTTTATTGTCTAAAGTTTTACATATGTCTTCTTTTT
>NW_005358260.1:24667-34338 GCF_000412655.1 Myotis brandtii
CCCACCTCCTCTACCATTTGTCTCTGGATCTATTCTTGTTCATCAAATTATGTTGATCATTATATCCCACATATGAGTGAGATCATGTGATATTTATGTTTCCCCGACCGGCTTATTGACACATGATCGTTAACTAACGCCCCCAGTTCACCTTCAGGTTCACTCTTGCTGCCGCACATCCTGTGAGTTCTGACAAACGCACAATGTCATGTGTCCACCAGGACAGTGTCACACAAAATAGTTTCGCCGCCCTAACAAAGGCCCCGAGTTCCACTGCCCATCCCCTCCCCTCTCCCCCTGAGCCCTGCAGCCACTGATCTCTGTACTGTCTCCATAGTTTGACCTTTTCCAGAATGAACGAGCGGCTCTCTTAGCTGCGTTCTGCAGCCCCATCGTCTCACAAGGCGGCACATGCAGTCCTGGGCCTCCTCCCAGGACGTGGCCGGCTCTTGTCTTCTCATCGCTCCCCGCCCTTTCTTCCTTCCAGGCTGGGATTTTGGGGATCTTAATTGAGGAGGAGGGAGCGTGTGCGTGGTGAAACCGGCACTTCCCTGGTCCTGGAAGTGGCCGCTGACATGAGCAGCCACCAGTCAGTGGTGAGTGTAAAGAGAATTAGGAAAAAGATAGGCTTTAGGGTCAGTCAGATGTAGGTTCAGGTCTGGAGCTGTGGTCCCTGCGCAAGGGATGTGCGTTCTGTGGGATTCGCGGCCACGGCTGTAAAGCAGGGATAAAGGCTCGTGCTCCATAAGGTCGCGGTAAACATTGAATAAGAAATGCATGAGCACAGGTGCCTGGTCCATAGTGTTACCGAGCAAGGGGTCGCTGCCTGAAGCACATGGAAGCCAATACGATGGCCCTGGCTTTGAGAAAAGGAAGCGCTTTCATTTGTGAGTTCAGCCGGCCAGGGGACAGGAGGCCAGGCTCAAATCTGTCTCCCTGGTCCAGGGTGTGGGGCAAGATTCAAGGGGTTTCAGCACCAGATCTTCCCGGACAACGGACCCTTCACCTCTGAAAGGGCTTGGGGGTCAGGTTCCGGTCACGTCTGGTCCTTTGTTTCTGTGGGGGGAGCAGTTAAGGGTTCACAGTGTTACTTGTGAGTGGTGTTCACACGTGTCGCTCCTACACGTTGGTTCTGGGTCTTGTTAGAAACTGGATAGGACAAGTTCGAGCTGGTTCTGCAGTCACAGTTGTGTCTCCAACAGGACTCACTATGATGAGGGTCATGACAGTTAGGAGCAAGGATTTTTAATCTCACCCAGGGATTGTTGTTCTGGAAGCACCCAGGAAGGAGGGACTAAATCTGCTTTGTGAAGAGAGTATCCAGGAGGGCTGCACAGAGGAGGCGACATTTAAGCTGAATCTTAAAAAATGAACAGGAATCTGCAGGTGGAGAAGGGAAGGAACCAGGCTCAGGGTGGAGGGAGCCGGCCAAAGGATTGCAACTGCTCTCTCTAGATCCTGTCACCTTGGGAGACTTTGCCCCCTATGGGGACATTGGCAATGTCTGGAGACATTTTTGGTTGTCATGACTGAGCAGGGGCTACTGGCATCCAGCCGGTAGAAGCCAGGGATGCTGCTAAACACCTTACAGTGCGTGGGATCCGCGCCGTTTCTGTGCGGGGAGCAGTTAAGGGTTCACAGTGTTACTTGTGAGTGGTGTTCACACGTGTCGCTCCTACACGTTGGTTCTGGGTCTTGTTAGAAACTGGAGGGGACAAGTTCGAGCTGGTTCTGCAGTCACAGTTGCGTCTCCAACAGGACTCACTATGATGAGGGTCCTGACAGTTAGGAGCAAGGATGTTTAATCTCACTCAGGGATTACTGTTCTGGAAGCACCCAGGAAGTAGGGACTGAATCTGCTTTGTGGAGAGAGTATCTAGGAGGGCTGCACAGAGGAGGCGACATTTAAGCTGAATCTTAAAAAATGAACAGGAATCTGCAGGTGGAGAAGGGAAGGAACCGGGCTCAGGGCGGAGGGAGCCGGCCAAAGGATTGCAACTGCTCTCTCTAGATCCTGTCACCTTGGGAGACTTTGCCCCCTATGGGGACATTGGCAATGTCTGGAGACATTTTTGGTTGTCATGACTGAGCAGGGGCTACTGGCATCCAGCCGGTAGAAGCCAGGGATGCTGCTAAACACCTTACAGTGCGTGGGATCCGCGCCCCCCGCCCCACTTCATAGAAAAGAATGATATGGCCCCAAGTGCCAAGGGTTCCACAGGTGAGAAACCTTGCTCTAGACATTGGAGAGCATGGAGGGTTGTGAGCACAGCCCAACGACCCTGGTCTCGCCCATTGGAGACTCTTGTTTCCAAGTCACTGACGTTGACCCATCCCTGTAAGATCTCAGAGTCACAGGACTGAGCAGGGCAGTTGGGGCCACCGTTCTGGGGACCCTACGGGCAGGCGCTGACCCAGAAGCAGAGAAAAGATGCAAGTGATTCCAGGAGAGGGAATCCAAGACATTCTGGAAACCAGTGATGTTTGGGGAATGCAGCCTCCAGCCACCAAAGTGTCTGGTCCCTCCTTCGTGTCTCGGTATCAACCTCTCGGGGCCTGATCGAGGATCTAAGCCCACGTAAGAGGCATTTACTGTTTTCTTTTTCCTGTTTTTAAAATTGTGGTGAAATACACATAAGAGAAAATTACCATGTCAGCCATTTTATAGTGCAATTCGGTGGCAATAAATACATTCACGTTGCTGTGCAACCACCACCTATGTCTAGTTCCAGAACTTTTTACCACCCCAAAAGGAAACTCCATACTCACTAGCAGTCCTTCCACATTCTCCCATCCTCCCAGCCCCTGGCAATCACTGAGGTGCTTTAAGCTGCCACATGAATGTTCACAGCAGCACTATTCACAACAGTGAAGAAGGGGAAACAGCCCGGATGTCCGTCAACCGGTGAATGGCCAAACAGCACGTGGTCCATCCACACAATGAAATATTGTTTGGCCGTGGAAAGGAGTGAGGCACTGACACACGCTACAACATGGATGGACCTTTAGAACATGCCTATATCGTCTGATCCCATTGATGTGAAATGTCTAGAACAGGCAAATCCATAGAGGCAGAAAGGAGATCAGTGGTTTACTGCCTTTTAAACTTTACATGGCCTAATAAAATAAGATCATTTAAAAATAGGTAAGTTCTTCATAAGGAAACACTGCTCTCATTAAATCGATGTTATTTACTGAGCATAGACTTGTGGTCGGCAAACTGCGGCTCGCGAGCCACAGGCGGCTCTTTGGCCCCTTGAGTGTGGCTCTTCCTAAGCCTTAGGAGTACCCTAATGAAGTTAATAACAATGTGCCTACCTATATAAGTTTAAGTTTAAAAAATTTGGCTCTCAAAAGAAATTTTAATCGTTGTACTGTTGATAGTTGGCTCTGTTGACTAATGAGTTTGCCGACCACTGGCATAGACTAACGCACCTTTGCCCAGCTAGTGTACTGTTTTAATGATCATCGGTAGCGCCTACTGTGTTCCAGGTCACATTCCAGGAATAGCTCCTTTACTTCTCACGACGGCCGTTTGAGGTAGATAAGGGCAAACGGGGGTACCGAGAGGTGAAGAAACTCTCTCACGTTTATACAAGAGGCAGAGCAGGGATTCTAACTCACGTTGGCTGACTCCCATGTCCCTTTGTCTGCTGGCGATGTGGCATTGCCTCAGAACGTCCTGACACGGCTCATGGGAGCTGGAGAAAACCAGAACATTATTCTCTCACAGTCCCCTGCCTCTGATTTTCGGCATGGATAACTCCAGAGAAAGAATCTGATTGGTTCCTATTAAGTTAGAGATGCACACTGGTCCGAGGAGTTGTCCTTAGCGGGTAAGGACTTCTCACGTACCTGAAGCTGTGAGAAGGGGCAGGAGGGGGCAGGAGGGGGCAGGAGGGCAGAGCAGAAATGGCTGCTCTGAAGGAACATTTTCACTTTAGGAGAAAACCTAGAGGTATAGTCCTTGGAGACAGGAAGCCATGGGTTCAAGTCCTGTCTCTGCCATTTTAACAGCTTCACCTCAAAAAAATTAGACTCTGCACCCCAATATTCCCAATGAGTATGCTCAAGATACTTCAAGTGGGGGTGATCAAGATAGCACCTTCCTCACTAGGATGAGTAGAGGATTGAATCCCAGGCTGCACAGAGTGAGAACCCGATCAATGCCACTGTCGTTGATCAGAGCAGCCCCTTGAAGACGATGACCTTTCTCCATCCACTAGCTGACCTCTCCCTGTCACACCTCCACCCAGGCACAGCCTCCATGCCCAGAGCCAACCTCTCAGCAGTGTCTGAATTCATCTTCATCGGCTTCTCCCCCTTCCCCCACCTTCAGCTGATGTTCTTCCTGCTCTTCCTGCTGATGTACCTGTTCACGCTGCTGGGGAACCTGCTCATCCTGACCACCATCTGGGGCGAGCGCAGCCTCCACACGCCCATGTACCTCTTCCTGTGCGCCCTCTCCATCTCCGAGATCCTCTACACCTTCACCATCGTCCCGCGCATGCTGGCCGACCTGCTCTCCGCCCACCGCTCCATCGCCTTCGTGGCCTGTGCCAGCCAGATGTACTTTTCCTTCACGCTTGGCTTCACCCACTCCTTCCTGCTCACGGTCATGGGCTATGACCGCTACGTGGCCATCTGCCACCCCCTGCGCTACAACGTGCTCATGAGCCCCCGTGGCTGTGCCTGCCTGGTGACCTGGTCCTGGGCTGGTGGCTCGGTCTTGGGGCTGGTGGTGACAATGGCCATTTTCCACCTCCCTTTCTGTGGGCCCAATGAGATCCACCATTTTGCTTGTCATGCGCTTCCACTGTTGAAGTTGGCCTGTGGGGGCAACGTGTCCACCGTGGCCCTGGGCGTGGGCCTGGTGTGCATCACGGCCCTGCTGGGCTGCTGCCTCCTCATCCTCCTCTCCTACGCCTCCATCATAGCCACCATCCTGAGGATCCCCTCCGCTGAGGGCCGGCACAAGGCCTTCTCCACGTGCGCGTCCCACCTCACTGTGGTGGTCGTGCACTATGGCTTCGCCTCTGTCATCTACCTCAAGTCCAAGGGTCCCCAGTCTCTGGAAGGAGACACCCTGATGGCCGTCACCTACACAGTCCTCACGCCCTTCCTCAGCCCCATTATCTTCAGCCTCAGGAACAAGGAGCTGAAGAGCGCCATGAAGAGGACCTTCTTCCCTAAGCTCTAACCAGAAAAAAATACGACAATCTGGGAGGAATTCCTTGGACAGGTGAGGTGGGTCACCTATGCTACCGTCGGAAATGGCACCCTGTATACATATAATAACCGATATTTGTCTCACGTTTTAAGCTTTGCAAAGACTCTTGCAGGCAACATTCAAACGGTTAAGTAGCATCAAGGATGTATTCAGGGTGGAAGTCTGTATGAGATGAGAACAGAGAAAGTCAGATTCAAGGATTTCCATCTGTTGCAGGATGCTTTGTCAGGTAGCATTAAACCTGGAATCTGTTCTTTTTCTGCCAGAAGCCAGGGTGGTCTAATTACTCCCACTACCATCAACCTATATTGCAAAGAAAAATGGAGTCTGGCCTTAACCAGTTTGGCTCAGTGGCTAGAGCGTCGGCCTGCGGACTGAAGGGTCCCGGGTTCGATTCCGGTCAAGGGCATGTACCTTGATTGTGGGCACATCCCCAGTAGGGGGTGTGCAGGAGACAGCTGATGGATGTTTCTCTCTCATCGATGTTTCTAACTCTCTATCCCTCTCCCTTCCTCTCTGTAAAAAATCAATAAAATATATAAAAAGAAACGAAAAGAAAAATGGAGTCTGTCAGACCCCCACCCTCCACTAGGTAGCAGCAGGTGGCCACAACATTGGTATTGTGAGACTACAAAGGTCTAAGCCAGATTATAGCAGAGGCAACCAAAGCACCCTGAATTTCAGCATTGCTCAGATCTGTGCAGTAGCCGTTAGAAACAGTAACAAGACAACAGAAAACGTCAAGAAAACCTCTGCATTGTAAGTGTGAAGCTTGAGTAGCTGCAGAGAGACAGAAAAGTCTCTACAGTTAGTTCCAAGGGCCAAGTCCCACCATGAGAAATCGCCTGCTGTGTTAGAGAGTGATGTGGTTCAGGGCCAGGGCCAGCCGGGGGCCGGGGCGGGGGGGGTGGAGGGAGGTACTCTTTGTTGAACCACATAATGAGTGCAGAGCCCAGGATAAAGGTGTACCCACGGTCACACCGGCGCAATGCTACCTGCCCATGGTCGATTGTACTACACAGTGTTTATAATTTGTTGAAAATATGTGTATTCAAGAGAATGACGCATACAGGTATGATATCATTTATATGTGGAACATAAAAAAGCCCAACTTGTAAAAAAACAGAGTAAAATGGTGGTTACCAGGGGCTGACGCATGTGGGAAATGGGGGGATGCTAAAGGGTACAAATTTGTAACCGATATGTGAGTAAGTCCTGGAGGCCTAATGCACAATATAGTGATTATAGCAATACTGTGTTAGGAACTTCCAAGTTGCTAAGAGACTAGATCTCAATTGTTCCCACCACGAAAAAAGAAATTATAGTTATGTGACTGTTGGGTTTGGTCAAACCATTGACTCGACACCCCTCCCCTGGGAGCTGACCTTTAGACCACTTCACAACAGACATTCCACTTGCTAAGGCCACATTCCACTTGCTAAGGCCACATTCCACTTGCTAAGACCATTATCTCTCCCCTCTCTCCAGATCTTCCCAGGATCCGGACTGCCCAGAGAATTCTCCTCCAAGAAAAAGCCCACCTAGAGTCCCTTAAAATCTCTGACTCCCCGTCCCTGGGTGCTGGCGCTATTTTGGGGCTCAGTCCAACTGGTCTCCAGATGAACTCATAAATTTATAGTCCCTTAGCACGTTGGGCTCATGCGTTCTTTGGGCTCGTGCATTCTTCCTTTGGTGACCCTAACAGTGACATGATAAAGGTGTTAGTTCATGCTATAGTGATAATCATATTGCAATATATAACTGTATCAAATCAACACATTGTATACCTTAAACTTATACGATGTTATATGCCACCTGTAATATCAATTAAAAAAATAAGGTTTCCTTGCCGAAACCGGTTTGGCTCAGTGGATAGAGCATCGGCCTGCGGACTGAAAGGTCCCAGGTTCGATTCCGGTCAAGGGCATGTACCTGGGTTGCGGGCATATCCCCAGTGGGAGATGTGCAGGAGGCAGCGGAATGATGTGTCTCTCTCATTGATGTTTCTAGCTCTCTATCTCTCTCCCTTCCTCTCTGTAAAAAATCAATAAAATATATTTTTAAAAAAATAAGGTTTCCTTGAAAACTTAAGTTGTCTCTTAATATAAACTTATGCATTTATTTTAAAATAACAATTTATAATAATACGTAATGGGCACAAGTTTATGGTGATACTGTTGTACATAACAAAATATAATTTAAATGCCCAAGCACTAAATTAGTCAAATTAGCCAAAGTTAGAGAAAAGGAAATATGTGTATTCCTGTTTAAGTTGAATAGTCAACTCTTCATCATTTGTCCTGAAGTTGAATTCTTTCTCTAGAACTTGAAGCAGTAAAAAACATCCCATGTTAACATGAAGTGGGGTGATTTGGAATTTCAGTGAAAACTGGGGAGCCCCAAAGCATCTTCCTTTGTAGGATATACAGCATGTTTCCCGCTAACTCTGCATGTGCGGGATCTCATTACGGCCTCGCAATGGAAGATGAGGGCAGACAAACTCACATCTACTTAGTTTAAAGAGGAAAACCTGAAGCTCAAAACCATTGCATGACTTATCCAAGATCACGCTTTGTAGGGCCAGCTTTCCAATGTAAATCCTTTCGGATTCCAATACTTCACACAGTGTCTTCCTCAGTGGGGTTTGTGGGTCCGCTGTCCACGGAGGATTAGTCCCTCTTCAAATGAAACACTCCAGTATCCTAAGAGCTTTTCATCCCCCAGGTTGTTGAAACTGTAGTTAGGATAATATTATAATTTCATGTTTTGGTTGATGAGCTGAGGATCAGCGGGAGAGGAGTGAGGTGAGGAAATGACCAATCGGACCCACCTACTTCGAAGTATCCATCATATATCAGTGCCACAGAAGTGGGACCTCATGAAGAGGGCCGTGGTCCAGCAGGGGGCGCCACAGGGAGAGGTGCTACCTCACCTGAGCTTCCTCACCTGCCTCCCTCCTCCCAGAACCTCCTTCTCCAGGAATAGCTGCTCTCTATGGTCCCCAGAACTCAACACCATGGCCACCGCAGATGCAAAGGAGACCTTGCTCTCTCAAAAGATAAAGAGAAATGCTCTGGGAGAGGGGAGGGCAGTAAGGGGGAGAGGGTCAATTGGGGAAGGATGGGGACATCTTTAATATGTTCTACAATAAAGATAAAATTTTTAGAGAGAGAGAGAGGCTCTGAATGCAGATAGGGTAGAAAGTGGTTAAGTGATGAAGCAAAGTGGCCTTGGTTAAATCACATTCATCTTTTAGCCTCAGTTTCCCATCATGAAAACGGGTTAAATAATATTGTCTCCACTTCTGAGGATAGTTCTGAGAATTAAATAGCATCATCTCTGCAGGGCAATTGACAGTGGCTGGCACACAGTAAGCACTCGATACATGCCAGCTTTCATCGATCTATTAAATATTTGTGGGCTTCTGTGTCTCAAATCCTGGGCTAGTTCTGGGAGTACAGAGATGGGCTTGCTGCTATTCCCTGTCTTTGAAAGTTTCCATGGTGCTGCATGGAATGATTTACAGAAATATCAGTGCTGTCAAGATGTGGACACATGAAAAGCGGCATGGCTGCTGTAGCTTGGGGTGCACCGGCCAGGCCTTCCCTCATTCCTATATCCCAGGGGTTCTCACCAGTGTTCCTCCCTGCCCAGAGGACACTTGGAAGTTTCTGAAGACATTTTTGTGTCTGTTCAAACTACAGGAGAGAGAAATGTGCTATAATATCTAGTGGGTCAAGGCCAGAGATGTTGCTCAACATCTTACAGTGCGCAGAACAGACTGTACCACAAAGAAGGAGCCAGCCCCAAACATCAGCAGTTCAAAAATGACAACGTATTCACTCGAGAAACATTTATGGAGCATCTACTTTGTGCCAGGCACTTTTTTAGACACCACTGCGGGGGAGCGGGGGGATACAATGTTGAACTAATTAGACATGACCTCTGACCGAGGTGGTTGCATTTGAGAGGGGAAGATGTGGATATTAAACCACTAATCACGCTAATGAATATATGATAAATTTGAAGAAAAGAAAGGAGTTGCTATTGGGGCTTATGGTAGAGATGGTGACTCAGTGTGGGGAAATCGGGGAAGGCTTTCCTGAGCAGCTGCTATTTAAGGCCAGATCTAAGGATGTGTAGGAGCCGGTGCTCCAGGTAGGAGCAGCAGCAGGTACCAAGTTCCTGAGGCCCACGCGTGCTTGGTTTGTTGCAGGAACAGCCAGGGAGCGAGTGGGGCTGGAGAGCTGAGAGGGCTGGGGGACAGAGGTGAAGATGAGCACGGAGGGGACCACACTGATGTTTGCACTGCATCCTAAGGCTACAAGCAGAGAGGTGACCCTTTATATTCTCCCGTCACAGAGATCCCTCTGGCTGTTGAACAGAGGCAGCTGGTCTGGGGGCAGAGGAGGGCGGGGGTGACACATCCTTGAGGGGGACC
>NW_005358260.1:34930-35992 GCF_000412655.1 Myotis brandtii
AGATGAGCACGGAGGGGACCACACTGATGTTTGCACTGCATCCTAAGGCTACAAGCAGAGAGGTGACCCTTTATATTCTCCCGTCACAGAGATCCCTCTGGCTGTTGAACAGAGGCAGCTGGTCTGGGGGCAGAGGAGGGCGGGGGTGACACATCCTTGAGGGGGACCCGACTTTCATCCACAAGCAAGGGGGCGGGGTCAACACTTGGGAAGAGCAGAACAGGAGAGGTGAAGGCAGCAACTGCATCTCTCAAGCTTCGCATAGAAACACGGGGGTGGGGGGCTATAATTAGCCCAGGTGGGGCCCCTAAAGTCTGGAGATCTCCCCAGCAACAGCCATGCTCTGCTCTCCAGGTCCTTTAATCACCTCTCTGGGCTCTGGCCCTGCTTTGGGGAAACCAAAGAATGTGGCACAGAGGGGACCATTAGGCAGGAATGACAAACAGCTGGGGATGCAGGGGGTGGGGGACTTCAGGAAGTGGAAGCTCAATAATGGAGGGGAAGGAGGATGGGTCTCTGGGGGTTGGGAGGTCCTGGCAGACACTAGTGGGCAGAGGGGTTGGGCTGTGGTGTGGAGGGTCAGTACCCCCAAACCCTGGCTGTTTGCACCCGCCTTTTGGCATTTATTCCTATTTTCCATCTCCGGATAAGCTAAGGATGGCTTCTATTATTGGTCCTTTGAGAGAAAAGAAATGCAAGGTGCTTTTTTTGGTGGGGGGAGGGGTGTCTAGAGGAATCTGGGGTCAGGCAATGAGGCATTCACCTTGACTGCCAAATTTAAGGGGCCACCAAAAAAATGTAGGGATCAAGATAAGTCACATGTCATGAAATATTTTTAAAAATCAAAATTAATGTAAAACTTTCCTGATGAATAACATATCAACATTTGAAACAAAGACAGGGTATGATACAGCGATTTCACAGCCCTGCCTCACGCCGTGGGGCCTGGAATACGCCACTTACAGAAACCACACATGTTCACTAAACCCAACCTTTTAGACTGTTTTCCATGTACAAAACAACCGATACCAACTAAAGGAGTAAAAATAAGGTTTATTTAAA
>NW_005358261.1:0-7360 GCF_000412655.1 Myotis brandtii
CTCCCAGTCTAATTAGCATATTACCCTTTTATTAGAAATAGATTGTATTGTGCATTCACCACTCCAAGTAAAGTCTCCTTCCATCACCACTTATCCCCTCTATACCCTTTTCTTTCTCTCCCCACCCCTTTTTTCCTCTGGTAATCATCATACTGTTGTCTGTGTCTATGAATTATTTGGTTTTTTTGCTTAATCCCTTCATCTTTTTCACCCAGCCCTGAAACCTCCCTCTCCTCTGACAGCTGTCAGTCTGTTCTCTATAAGTCTGTTTCTATTCTTTTTTTTGGGGGGGGGGATTTTGTTCATTAGATTACACAAATAAGTGAGCTCATATGTTATTTGTCTATCTGACTGGCTTATTTCACTTAGCATAATACCCTCTAGGTCCATCCATGCTGTCACAGAGGGTAAGATTCTCTATTTTTTTATGGCCAAGTAGTATTCCATTGTACCATAGCTTTTGTATCCATTCAGCTACTGATGAACACTTGGGCTGTTTCCATATCTTGACTATTGTAAATAATGCTTCAATGAACATAGGGATGCATACATTCTTTCTGATTGGTGTTGCAGGTTTCTTCAGATATATTCCCAGAAGTGGAATTGCTGGGTCATAAGGCAGCTCCATTTTTAATTTTTTTAAATTTCTTTAAACTTTTTTTTAATACTCACCCAAGGATATGTTAGTAGTTGTTTCTTTTCTTTTGTTGTTATTATTATTTTTTATTGATTTCAGAGAGAGAAAGGGGCTGGGTCATAAGGCAGCTCCATTTTTAATTTTTTAAAATTTCTTTAAACTTTTTTTTTTTAATACTTACCCAAGGATATGTTAGTAGTTGTTTTTTTTCTTTTGTTATTATTATTATTTTTTATTGATTTCAGAGAGAGAAAGGGAGAGAGAGAAATATCCATGTGAAAGAGAAACATCAATAGGTAGCCTCCCATACCTGCCCTGACCAGGGACTGAACCTGCAACCTAGGTATGTGCTCTGACTGGGAATAGAACCCACAACTTTTCCGTGTATGAGACAATGCTCCAACCAACTGAGCCACCTGGCCAGGGCTCTTTTTGAATTTTTTGAGGAAATGCCATACTGTTTTCCACAGTGGTTGCACCAGTCTGCATTCCTACCAACAGTACATGAGAGGATTCCCTTTTCTTCACATCCTCACCAACACTTACTGTTTCTTGATTTATTGATGAATGTCATTCTAACAGGTGTGAGGTGATATCTCATTGTGGTTTTAATTTGCATTTCTCTCATGATTAGTGATGCTGAGCATCTTTTCATACCTATTGGCATCTGTATGCTCTCTTTGGAGACATGTCTATTAGGTCCTTCGCCCCATTTTTTAATTAAATTGCTTGTATTTTTGGTGGTAAGTTGTATAAGTTCTCTATAAATTTTGGATATAAACCCTTTCTCAGAAGTATCATTGGCGAACATGTTCTCTCATTCGGTGGGTTGTCTTGATTTTGTTGATTATTTCCTTTGCTGTGCAAAAACATTTCAGTTTTATGTAGTCCCATTTGTTTACTTTTGTTGTTGTTGTTAGCCTTGCCCGAGGAGATATATCAGAAAAAATATTGCTATGAGAAATGTCTGAGATTTTACTGCCTATTTTCTGGAAGGATTTTTATGTTTTTGAGTCTAACATTTAAATCTTTAATCAATTTTGAGTTTATTCTTGTGTGTGTAAAAAGGTGGTCTGGTTTCATTTTTTTGCATGTATCTGTCCCAAGTTTCCCAACACCATTTATTGAATAAATTATCTTTATCCCATTGTATGTTCTTGCTTCCTTTGTCAAATATTAATTGACCATACGGACATGAGTTTATTTCTGGGTTCCTTATTCTGTTCCATTGATATATATGTCCATTTTTATGCTAGTACCATGCTGTTTTGATTACTATGGCCTTGTAGTATAGTTTGATATCAGGTAATGTGATTCCTCCAACTTTGTTCTTCTTTCTCAAGATTGCTATCGCTATTTGGAGTCTTTTGTGGCTCCATAAAATGTTTTGGAATATTTGTTCTAGTTCTGTGAAATATGCCATTGGTATCTTGATAGGAATTGTGTTGAATCTATAGGTTGATCTGGGTAGTATGGACATTTTAATTATATTCTTCCTATCCATGAACACAATAAATACTTCCACTTATTTATATCTTCTTCAATTTCTTTTTTCAGTGTCTTATAATTTTCAATGCACAGGTCTTTTACATCCTTAGTTAAATTTATTCCTAGATATTTTTTATGCAATTGTAAGAGGGTAATTTTAATTTATCATGAAAGTGTAATGTATGTAAAGTATCTAGTACAGAGCTAGAACAGAATTAGTCCCCAATTAATAACTATTACTATAAATATATAACTTACTTGCTATAGATCTCATGCAATTTTCCTATGCTAAGGGTAGACTTTTCCACTCACAATCATTAGCAAAAAAAAAAAAAAATACAGGCAGCTGCTTCCATGTGGATTTCTGATCATGTGAGTCACTGTTAAAAATCTTGGCTCCCATGACCAAAAATTTGATAGCTTTGCAAGCTGTTCCAGAAATGGGTCACAGTACTATTTTTCTCTTTTAGTGGGAAGATAGAAGGATGAAGCTTTTATGTGTGAATTTGTTAACCTCCCTCCTTCTTATAAACTTACGATCTTCTAGAAAGAAGGAACTAGGTTGATTGTAATAATGACCACATTCCTGTGTACAGGAAAGTGCCATTAAACTGTAAAGAATGTCCCCAGCCAACTATCCTAGCTCCAAAATAAAGGAGTGGGTTGTCCTCATGTTTGCCCCAAAGCCAAAAACCTAAAGTCACAGAGAAAACATCACCACAGTGGTAGAGGCTCTCCTGCGTCAGAAAAAAAGGAGGAGATACCCTAGCTTCTTCCTTTTGCTCACCTTCTAATCTCCTACCAGTCCCTTCTGTTGGCCAAACATGGAGAACCACCTGACAAGATAGCTTGACACAAGCTACAGGGGTAACACTGGCATACCAGGCCCAGGGGCAGGGGCAGGGGCAGGAAGTAACCTAAGGACCAATGGGAAAACAACTGAAATCTTCTTTCAGTTTCTTGAAAAGGCCAAGCTCTTTCCAATGTCAAGATATTTACATATTCTGTGCCCTCTGCCTATAATTCTTTTCCTACCACTATTCACCTAGCTGCTTCTTTCTCATTCTTCAGGTCTAAATTTAAATGTCATTTCCTCAAAGAGGTCTTCCCTGATTATCAATCTAGAGGAGGTTGCCCTATTATTCTTTCTCTAAAAAAACCTTTGCCGAAACCGGTTTGGCTCAGTGGATAGAGCGTCGGCCTGCGGACTGAAGGGTCCCAGGTTCGATTCTGGTCAAGGGCATGTACCTGGGTTGCGGGCACATCCCCAGTAGATGTGCAGGAGGCAGCTGATCGATGTTTCTCTCTCATCGATGTTTCTGACTCTCTATCTCTCTCCCTTCCTCTCTGTAAAAAATCAATCAAATACATATTTTTTTAAAAAACCTTATGTTCCTACAAACCTTATAATTGTATAGATACCTGTGTGATTATCTGTATAATGTCTATTAATCCAGGGGCAAGACCTATCTGTTTTGCTACCTACTATATTGCCAGAATCTGGACAGTGCCTCACATGTAGTCATCAGCACTCAGTAAAATTGGTAGCCATAATTATTGCTATCTATTATTTTTAGCAATAATTGAATAATCAAAAGAAGATATCAGCCCTTTGGAATATATATTAATTTCTTTCTGATGCTTCTCTCTATTTTTTTCTTCCTAATATTTAGTTAACACAAGTTGTAAGTTCCAGTTCTATAAATACTTTTTAAGCATTGTCTAGAATATCAAATTTCTACTTCTTGAGGCTTCAAAGTTCATTAGAGGAAAGTTGCTACATTCCTTGAACTGTCAAAACAAAAACTATGTTGGCAAACTTGGAATACATAAATTCTTTTCATCAAATTATCTGTAACTGAAATGAGAAGAATCTGTGCAGGAGAGCCATTTATCATCTGCACAATCTGTTTATGCTTCATACATTCTGGTTGGGATCTTTTGATTTTTGTTCTTTAAAACTATTGAATGATACATTTTTGGCACTTCCCAGAAGATCTTTATTTTTGTTCTACACTCATTTTTTTTTCCTCAATAAAATTCAGCTCCCTTTTCTTTCTTAGCATTTTGTTCTAGTTGCTACATGTGGAGTGGAGGAATGCCCTACCCTTTGTAGATAAAATAAATCTGGACTCTACATAAGGAGGGGCTGTTTTGTCTTTAGAGACTTTTTAAGAAGTTGTTGACAGTATTACAGATGTCTCCCATTTCCCCCCTCACCCAGCCGGTACCGACGCTCCCAGGTCTTTACTACTCTATTGTCCATGTCCATGGGCTTTGTATATAAGTATAAAGTTCTTTGGTTTATTTTTCCTTGTCCCTCCACCTTCACATCTAGGTAGAGACGTTGTCTCTAAGATTCCCAGGCTTTCTTAACTCCGGGCTTCTCAACCCATCTGCCACTATCTCCCATGTTATCATTTGTGTGTGCGTGTGTGCGTGTGTGCGTGTGTGTGCGAGCACACGCGCACACACACACACACACACACACACACACACACACACACACCTCTTGCAAGTTTAGGAAAGGAGGAGCTGGGAAAGTCGACAGGCTGGTTCTTTAGCCAGCAGAGGGGACTAAGGTGACCATCTTGGGCAATCAGCATGTATGGAGCTAAAAGCCCACTTACAGGTTCATTTTTACCATCACTCTAAGATTTACTCATCGAATATTTATTGAATGCCTATTATGTGTTGGAAACCATGCTAGAGCTAGAGATTCAATTAGAATAAGGTGTGGTTCTTCCTTTCAAGGAGCACACTGTGTAGTACAGGGAGTGAGGCAAGTAACAAATATGTATGTATGTATTTCAACATACACATTTAACTTTATTTATCAATGCCATTTAAAGTTTGATTTTATAAAACAAAAAGGCACTAAGAGTTCTGTATTATTGGAATTTAAACAGTAAAAATAGTGACAGCTTTATAAGTGTAAATTATATACATTAAAATAAAACAATTAGAGAGTTTTTCAATATGGGAACTATACAAATGAAATAAATGGCAAAAGGACCTTCTAGGAATATTGTGGATTATTAGAAACTTTAGGACGTAAACAACAAATCTGAATATTCAGACTTGTTTTGCTGTTTCATATTTACCTATCTTCTGAGTCAAGCTACTTGACCAAAAGGTCTGATTTAGGAAAGCGTTTAGCTTTATAGCAAAAGTTTCCCATCTCCAGTTACTACCTTCAAAGGAATTGATATTACAGTGCTGATGTAATCTGCTGGTTCTCTCTGAACAGTGTGCAAAAAATGTCAACCCTATGGAAAGTCAAACAGGTACCAAAAGATGGAACAAAATGTACAGTTCAATAAAGTATAATGTTAGGTTTTCCCAATCTAAAATTAATCAGTGAAATGAAACGTGAACTGAGTTGACTTGGTCTCAGGAAACACGTTTGAAAATTCCATTATTATTCTCTGCTCATCTTCAGCCACGGACAGGGATTTTGTCGGCCATCATGCTGTTTGCCTTGTGGATGGTAGCAGTGAAGTAACGCAGATGGACTTGCTCAGAATTGGTAATGAACTCTGGTCCCAACTTTCCCACTTTTCAGATACAACCAAAACTTTGTCTGTATAGAGCAATAGATCAAATGAATGAGAAACTTCCAACAGTGACAGGAATGTCACCGTAGTGTGATCTGTCTGATCACCCAGCGGATTTCATCTTGGATAGCTTTCTGAGACTGTTCTCCGGGTGTACTGTCATCTTTGGCGGTCTGGTCACAATTAGCATCGAACTGCCATCTTTCAAGGACCTCACCACTTTCAATATTCGAGATGACTACCACCAGTTTCTGCACTGCACACTTGTATAACCAATCTCTTAGTTGTTCCACCACATTGCTTAGGTATTTCATGAGCTCAGGATCAGTGGTTACAAGCATGGTGAGTCCACATTTCTGCACTCAAGTAAAGGTTTCAGATGGATAAATGCCACCCTGATGTAAAATGCTGTGGATGCCAAGTGAGAAGAACTTGGGCCCAATGTCGGTGCTCTAGTGCAGGACGATGCCCTACTCCCCGGAGAGCTGCCCCGGGATGCCAGGCCAACAGCCACAGTGCGCGCCCACCACACACCATGACCGCAGGCTCGCAGCAGCTACTCCCCACCTCGCTTCAAAAGTAACCAAATAACAAATATTTAGAATTCATTATGTCAAATTCTCTAAGAAAAGTAAACACAAGGCACTATGGGAAAAGGCCACTAACCCAATCTTTGGGGTGAGCAAGAGGTGAGAGTAGGGATGCCACAGCAAATGTTTCAAAAAGGTGGTGCTTGAGCTGAAAGATGAGTAGGATTTTCCTGGACAAAGAGTAGAAGAATGTTCCAGAAAAAAAGGAACAGTATGTGCAGAAGTTCATAGCAATGTGTTATGAAGGAATTATTAGTAATTTAGGGCCAGGGCCAGGACAGGGAAGGGAGTATGAGATGAACTAAAGAGGTCAGCACAGAACAGGGTATTGACAGGTTTTATATCAGGTAAGAATCCATTTTCTATGATCAGGTCCTTCTGAACAAACTCAAGTTAAAAGGAATTGATGATCTGTATGGAAAGAAGACAGACTTTTGGAGTCAGGTAACTTGGGTTTGAAACTTGGACCATTAGTTTTCGTCCTTGGCAAAATTACTTAGCCTCTCGAAGCCTCAGTTGCTTCATCAATAAATGGACATCATATCTGCTCTAAAGCATTATAATTAGGGTTGAATAATATAATACATATAGTATCTAGTGCAGTACATGATATAAAGTTAAATCTCAACTATGATAGAATAAACCTCTATAATCAAGAATATTCAGCCCCTGCTGGTATGGCTCAGTTGGTTGGGCATCACCCCATGCACCAAAAGATTGCTGGTTCAATTCCTGGTCTGGGTACATGCCCAGGTAGAGAGCATGCAAGAGGCAGCTGATCAATGTTTCGTTCTCACACTGATGTTTCTCTCTCTCTCTCTCTCTCTCTCTCTCTCTCTCTCTCTCTTTCTCTCTCTCTCTCCCTCCCTATCCCTTCCTGTCTCTCTAAAATTAGATTTTAAAATCTTAAAAAAAACAATAACACAATATCCATGGAAAGCCTTGAGTCACACAGTTAAGTGAACACAAACTAGTTCTGGTTTGTCTCCAGCAACCAAAGAGACATTTGTCCTGCTTGGACTATTTGTATCCTTTTTGTTTTGGCTCTTTGTTTCTGTGCTTTTAAAATATATATATTTTTATTTATT
>NW_005358261.1:7596-90080 GCF_000412655.1 Myotis brandtii
AGAGAGAGAGAGAGAGAGAGAGAGAGAGAGAAACATCAATGATGAGAGAGATACATCCCAAACTAGGGAACAAACCCATATCCCAGGCATGTGCCCTGACCAGAGATCAAACCGAGACTTCCTGGTTCATAGGTCGATGCTCAACCACTGAGCCATGCCAGCCAGACTGTCTCTGTGCTTTTAATGGTAACATATATATTTCACAATTTGGTGCTATTTTAGTGCCTAATAAATGAGTTCTTTGGAAGTGAACTATTATATCCTCAGACTCATCCTCATTTCCTTTATGTCACAGATTTTGAGTTAAAAGAGGCCATAGAACTAATCTCTGGAAGCTGGGAACAGACTCTATGTTGAAATAGAAACATGGCTTAACAACAAACAATTTGAATACCCCTCAGTCTGGAACTGGCTAAATAAATTTGTATCTTTATGCTGTGAAATACTATGCAGCAGCTAAAAGACATAGCTCTCTATGTACTAACATAACTAGGTCTCCAAGACTTAGAGTTAAATGGAAAAGCAAGCTACATGAAGATGTTTGCAGAATGATACCATCATTGTTTATAGAAAAACATACACATACATAATTAAACAAAATTATACGCTAGGGTTGTGTGTGTAGTGTATAAATGCATAGGAAAAACTCTGGAGGGATACACACTAAAATGACGAGGGGTTATGTATGGTGACAAGAGGTTTGTCAGGATGGGGAGGGGAGAGGAAGGGCAGTTGTCCAAGGAAACATTAGCCTTTTCAGAAACACTTTAATTTTTTACAAGTAATACTCCCATTGTTTGTGTAATTCAAAATTTGTTTTCAAAAAAGAAACAAAGAAAGAACAAAGAGTTAGAGGTTGGATGAAACTGGCTCAAATCCTGGCTCAGCAACTTGTTAACTCTACGACTTTTGGGAAGACCTGACCCCTCTGTCTCAGTTTCTTCATCAGCAAAATCAAGATACCACCGCCTGTCTCATCTCGTAAAGACTAAAAGTAAAGCTCCCTGTACGTGATCAGCACTCCCATGTGTTAGCTGTTTCTTTCCCCTATTCTGACTCCAATGGCTCTTTCTTTAAAAAACAATTTTTTTTAAATTAGAAAAACCAAATACAAAGTGAAGAGGTCACTTTATCAAGGTCATACACTTGGTTAATGTGAGAGCAAGGGCTGTCACCCAGAAGTACCAGGAGTTAATACCACATGAGTTGACAGCAAGCAGATAAATTCTTCCCCTTTTCTCTCTCAGGACTATTTTGAGATACAATTTAAGTGACTTCCTGGAGGATGATCCTGTGGACATGACGCAGGTCTCCTGCATCACAATAAATCAGCATTACACTCCACAGGGGAGTTGGCTTACTATGTGTTATGTGGCTGTTTCTGCGAGTGGTTCCAATGTTCAGATTCCGTGTGACAGGTTTGTTCGCAGAGCATCATATTCTGGGCTTGGGCAGCTATTGGACAAACCAAGCAGGGAAGTGTTGGGTCGACCTGCAAGGTTATATCTGACATGACTTCGCTCTTTTGACTTTGCTAGTTATCAAGGAAGTCTGGCAAAAACCAAGTAGACATGAGGGATGTAGCTATAAGGAAACCACTGGTACCAGGCAAAGATTCAGTCAACAGGAAAGGGAATGGAGGCATAAACGGACATCTGACATTCTCTTTGGCCACCTAGAATCTGAACCCTCTTCCTATGTCTGGGTACTTCTTCCAATCCGTGAGGCAGAGATTGCCGCCCACTGCAGTAGTTGAAAATGACAGATACTTTCCCAGTTGCCCTTGCAGCAAGGTGGCAGTCAGATGACTTAGGCTTCCTTATCAGGACCCACTTTCCTTACAAATAGAGGGATTTGTAAGGGATTGCTTCCAGGCAATTGCTTCCAGGGACCCTTCAGTCTGCAGGCCAACGCTCAATCCATCACTAATTTTCACTGAATCCTTGAATTTTTATTTTAACTGAAACTAATTGTAACTGTCACAGACTCCCGGTGGTCTTGGAGCTGATAGTATCTTGCTGATCGTATCCAAAACAAAGGGGATCTTGCTTTCTGAAGTCATTGCACGGGAGCAAGACATTCTATCAGACTCTAGGCAGGTCGCTATGCAATGGCATTCTATCCAGTTCGATGGTCTTAATCCAGGTGCTCCAACCTAGATGAAACCACACCATCGTTGCACTTCCTGCTCCAGGAAAGAGAATTCCCTTCTCAGGAACCTCCAGGACCCCCTGGTTAACATTCTTGGAGGAATTAACGAAGTGGCTATTTTATATTCATCCCTTGTACTCTGAGCTCTTTTTGTGCTTTATAACTGCTGCTGGTCCAAGGTGCCTGAAGACTCTGCTTTCTGGACTAGAGCATGAGAACTCACTTCAGTGTCTACAATAGAACTCCAAGCGAGGCTTCTGCACCTTAGTCATTAACAGATACCACAGCCACTTAGAACTCCTAGAACTAAGTTGAAAAGAAGCACATTTGTGTCTCAGACAGCTTTGAGGCAACATTGGATCCTCTCAGCCTCCCCCATCTCTTGTTTCCAGACCAGTAGTTCTTTATGGGCTTCTGCCAACAGTGCCCCACCTCAAGCTGCACCATGTGCCTCTCGCCTCCCATCGTGGGGAGGTATTAATGCCAAGATACAGAATGTCACCAGATTCTGCCTGTGACCTACATCTGTGAAACCCAGAAGTACCAGGAGTTAATACCACACGAGTTGACTGCAAGCAGATAAATTCTTCCCCCTTTCTCTCTCAGGACTATTTTGAGATACAATTTAAGTGACTTCCTGGAGGATGATCCTGTGGACATGAACACTGTCTCACTTTGCAGCTGCCAACCTGATAAGATAGTCTCACATTGGCTCCCCCTTTTCTTTTTCTTTTTTTAAAAATATTTTTATTTATTTCAGAGAGGAAGGGAGAGGGAGAGAGAAAGAGATAGAAACATCAATGATGAGAATCATTGATCGCTGCCTCCTGCACACCCCCTACTGGGGATTGAGCCCACAACCCGGGTGGGCATGTGCCCTTCACTGGAATCGAACCAGGGACTTTTCAGTCCTCAGGCTGACACTCTATCCACTGAGCCAAACCGGCCAGGGTGGCTCCCCCTTTTCTGCTACAATCTCCTTATCCCTCTCGACTGGAAATGCATTCCCTAATTCAGGAGAAGTACCATAATCTCCTTGCCTCAGGCTCTGCTTATTAGGCAATCCAAGCTAAGGCAATACCACAAAATTCATAGTCAAAATTATGTCAATTTCACCATAATTGGTAGCTTTTCCTCACTTGGGAATCCTTTCTGGTTTCTCATTCAGTTCTATTCTCAATGTGTGACTTTGGGAAAGTTGCTTAATCTCTGAGTCTAATATTCTTCATGGTATTATGGAGATAATAATAATGCCTATCTCATGAAGAGTTGGTGGCATTAAAAGTAAATAATGACTTAAAATCACTTAGTATAGTTCTAGGCATGTGGTGAATGCTCAAAAAATGTCAGTTTTGTTATTATTATAATAAAAATCAGTCTTATTTGCAACATGATGGAGTTCTAGGGGAGATGGAAAAAGGAAAGGGGGTTCACCTACAAATACATAGGGAAGTATGCTCACATACCTATGAACACATGTGATCTTGCTACACAATAAATGATTATTTTCACCATGGACACAAAATCTAACTCTGAAAGGAGAAGTAAACTTGGTATGTTTAAGCTGAATTAGGATCCCAGTGGTTCTAGGCTTCGTTGAACTTTTTCATCTGTAGCTTCAAGGAGCTAGCACAGCCCAGGGATGGCCTTCTCTCTTCTGAAGCTCTGTCCATTGATTCTCAGTTGTGCCTGGGGTTCCCAACAGCAGATGGCCTGCCTCTCACATCTTGTCATCTTTTTTTAAAATATGTTTTTAAAATATGTTTTCATTGATTTTATTTATTATTTTTTAAATTTATCTTTATTGTTGATAGTATTGCAGGAGGTCTCTTTGTTTTTTCCTCCATTGGTCCCCCTCTACCTCGCACCCACCTTTCCCAGGCCTTCACCACACTATATGCATATAATTTTTCTGGTTAATCTCCCCCTACCCCTGCCCTTGCTCTGAAATTCCTCTGTCTTGTTTTCATTGACTTTAGAGAGAGAGGGAGGCTGAATTAGGATCCCAGTGGTTCTAGGCTTCTTTGAACTTTTTCATCTGTAGCTTCAAGGAGCTAGCACAGGCCAGGGATGGCCTTCTCTCTCTGAAGCTCTGTCCATTGAGTCTCAGTTGTGCCTGGGGTTCCCAACAGCAGATGGCTTGCCTCTCACATCTTGCCATCTTTTTTAAAATATGTTTTTAAAATATGTTTTCATTGATTTTATTTATTATTTTTTAAATTTATCTTTATTGTTGATAGTATTGCAGGAGGTCTCTTTGTTTTTTCCTCCATTGGTCCCCCTCTACCTCGCACCCACCTTTCCCAGGCCTTCACCACACTATATGCATATAATTTTTCTGGTTAATCTCCCCCTACCCCTGCCCTTGCTCTGAAATTCCTCTGTCTTGTTTTCATTGACTTTAGAGAGAGAGGGAGGGAAAGTAAGGGAGGGAGAGAGAGAGAGAGAGAGAAACATTGATGAGAGAGAAATACCAACATTGATCTCAGCTGCCTCTTGCACACCCCCCACTGGGAATCGAGCCCAAAACCCAGGCATGTGCCCTGACCAGGAATCAAACTGGCGACCTCTTGGTGCATAGGTTGAAGCTCAACAACTGAGCCACACCCACCTGGCCCACCTTTGGTCTCAGTCTCTCAATTGTGTTGTTTTGGGCTTTTACTTGTCGATGTGGATTTAATTTTCTGTAGTCTCTGGCTGCCAAAGGTTTTGGTGCTTTTATTATTTGTAGGGAACTAGATCAACTACAACCATCTCTTTGCTGGGTATAAGTTTCACAGTAGTGGATGTGCTGCCGTTGCCTGCTGCTCCCCCGGTTGCAAGTCTCATAGGACACTGCTGTGACAGAAGTCAAAGTACACGTCCGAGTGCATGTTGGCACACTCGTGAGTGAGTTGCACACTGCAGTCAGTCCATTCTTCCTCTTGCACACCCCCCACTGGGAATCGAGCCCAAAACCCAGGCATGTGCCCTGACCAGGAATCAAACTGGCGACCTCTTGGTGCATAGGTTGAAGCTCAACAACTGAGCCACACCCACCTGGCCCACCTTTGGTCTCAGTCTCTCAATTGTGTTGTTTTGGGCTTTTACTTGTCGATGTGGATTTAATTTTCTGTAGTCTCTGGCTGCCAAAGGTTTTGGTGCTTTTATTATTTGTAGGGAACTAGATCAACTACAACCATCTCTTTGCTGGGTATAAGTTTCACAGTAGTGGATGTGCTGCCGTTGCCTGCTGCTCCCCCGGTTGCAAGTCTCATAGGGCACTGCTGTGACAGAAGTCAAAGTACACATCCGAGTGCATGTTGGCAAACTCATGAGTGAGTTGCACACTGCAGTCAGTCAATTCTTGGGATTTTATGTGCTTCCCAGGATGGGTTGTTCCTGAGCTTTGTGGTGCTAAATTCTGTCTCTGCCTTCTGGTTAGGAGAGAGTCTTGTTCCTCATATGGTTCATTCTGAGAGTTTCGTGGCGTTTGTCCTCCTCAGCCCCCCTGTTCTACTTGTGGTGTCAATTTTCATTAAAATGATGGTAAATGAGCTTTAGGGCTGTTTTTCAGTCAACTTTTCCTCCATCTTGGATTGATCTGGTTTTAGTTAGTTCTTGTTACTTTCTGTGACAACTACAGGAATTTCCTGCCATAAACTGTTTCCCTTTGATCATGTGTGGAGGTGGGGTCTCTAGTGCAAGGACCTAGCAGCTTATCTGCCTTGTGACGTCCATTCCTACTTCCTCATTGCACTTGTCGGGAGCCTTCTCTAACTTCTTTCTATCCTGCCTCTTAGAGTTCTGCCTATCATCATATTTATTAAAAGTACCTTGGTCAAAAGTAACTTGAATAAGTTTTATTTTCACCAGTACCTATTTCAGTCTGGTTATGCTGTTCATATGCAACTCAGTGGGTTCATTTGTTTTGGTTTGCATTCAATTTTAAGGCATTCCCCCTACCTTTGTTGATTTTTTTTAAAATATAGGGTGGGGCAAAGAAGGTTTACAGTTGTTCACATGGAAAATAATACAATAATTAATAAATAATAATACAAGAATAAACTATGTTTCATGTACTTATAACTGTAAAGCTACTTTTGCCCCACCATGTATGTATAACCTTAGCATGCTTCCAAAAGTCAAAATTATACAAAACTGTGTACTCAGAGAAGTACCAGGTATTATTCACTCCTCTATCTCACCCCATTTTCCCCACCCTTAATTGGCAACCAATTTTATTTAGTGCCTGGCTTATCCTTCCTGTTATTTTTGCAAAATAATTTTAAAAACTATAAATGCAGGATGTTTTATTTCCTCATTTCTTTTTTTGTTTGTTTTTTTTTTTGTTAATCCTCACCTAAGGATATTTCTCCATTGATTTTTAGAGAGAGTGGAAGGAAGGGAAAGAGACAGAGAGAGAGAGAAATATCGACGTGAGAGAGACACTTGGATTGGTTGCCTCCTGCAAAGACCCCGACAAGGGCCAGGGATCAAGCCTGCAACCGAGGTACTTGCCCAGGACCCTTCAGTCCACAGGCTGATCCTCTATCACTGAGTCAAACCAACTAGGGCTCCTCATTTCTTATAGGACTCCTCATTTCTATCGATATTCTTTTGTACCTAACATATCCTAGAAATCATATCAGTTCATAGCCTCTTTTGAAAAACACATAGCTGTATAATACCACATTGTATATTTTTATCATAGTTTATTCATGTACTTATAACTGTAAAGCTACTTTTGCCCCACCATGTATGTATAACCTTAGCATGCTTCCAAAAGTCAAAATTATACAAAACTGTGTACTCAGAGAAGTACCAGGTATTATTCACTCCTCTATCTCACCCCATTTTCCCCACCCTTAATTGGCAACCAATTTTATTTAGTGCCTGGCTTATCCTTCCTGTTATTTTTGCAAAATAATTTTAAAAACTATAAATGCAGGATGTTTTATTTCCTCATTTGTTTGTTTGTTTGTTTGTTTTTTTGTTAATCCTCACCTAAGGATATTTCTCCATTGATTTTTAGAGAGAGTGGAAGGAAGGGAAAGAGACAGAGAGAGAGAGAAATATCGACGTGAGAGAGACACTTGGATTGGTTGCCTCCTGCAAAGACCCCGACAAGGGCCAGGGATCAAGCCTGCAACCGAGGTACTTGCCCAGGACCCTTCAGTCCACAGGCTGATCCTCTATCACTGAGTCAAACCAACTAGGGCTCCTCATTTCTTATAGGACTCCTCATTTCTATCGATATTCTTTTGTACCTAACATATCCTAGAAATCATATCAGTTCATAGCCTCTTTTGAAAAACACATAGCTGTATAATACCACATTGTATATTTTTATCATAGTTTATTCAACCAATTTCTTATGTTTTAGCATTTAGGTGGTTTGCAATATTTTGCAACTACAAATAATGTTTCCAAGAATAACCTTTTGTATATGTATTTTCATACTCTTGGAGGTGCGCCTTTAGGGACAATTCCTAGAAGTGAGGTTACTGAGTAAAAGGATAAAGGCATATGTAGTATTGTTAGATATTGTCATATCCTCCTTGAGGTGTTTTCTGGCACCAACAACCAATTCTCTGATTTTCTAGACACCAACTGAGTGTCCAACAATTTATTTCAATTCTGACACTAACTATGCTCAACGTAGAGTCACAGGTTAAGGACTTAGTCTATAATATGGCTCTCATTTCAGAAGCTAGTAGGAACTCCTGGGCCACCTTCTGACCTAGGGCTATTGGGGGTGTCCCACAACCCCCTCCTCAGGTTTGATAATTTACAGGAGTGTCTCCCAAACTTAGGGAAGCACTTCATTTACATTTTCCAGTTTATCATAAAGGATACAACTCAGGAACAACTAAATGGAAGAGATGCAGAGGGCAAGGTATAGGGAGAGGGGCACGGAGCTTCCATGCCTTTCCAGGGCATCACCCTTCCAGCACCTCAACGTGTTTAGCAACCCAGAAGCTCATGAAACCTCCTTATTCAAGAATTTTAATAACCCTTAATCTCCAGCCCCACTTTCTTCCCCTCCCCAGAAGTCAGGAGTGGGGCTGAAAGTTCCAACCTTCTAATCACTTGGTGACCAGCCAGATTCTGTAACCATTTAGGGGTCCCAATCTAAATCACCCATTAGCATAAACTCAGTTGTGATGTAAAGGGGCTTGTTATAAATTACTAATACACTCCAGTCACTTGGGAAATTTCATGGGTTTTAGGAGCACTGTGCCTGGAAACCTCACACAAAAACCAAATATTTTTATTATTATACCTCAGCCTTGTTAAGTCTTAAATTTTTGCCAATCTGATGATTGGATATAGTAACTCTTTCCTTTCAATTTGCATTTCTGTTATTATAAGTAAAATGGTACATCTCTTTATATATTTAAGGGCTAATGTATAAACTGTATATATCTCTGTCCACTTTTTTCTGTAGGATTTTTGGTCTCGTTTTCCTTCAATCTTTATAAGTTTTTTTTTATATTAGGGAAATTAGTACTTTATCTATGATATATATTGCAAATATTTATTCTGAATTTGTTGTCTTTTGACTTTGCTTATAATGTTGTTGTGGGTTTTTTGTTTTGTTTTGGGGTTTTTTGGCCATGAAAAAGTTTTTAATTTCTGTGTAGTCAAATTTATCAACAAATTTTAATTGCATAACAACAACAAAAACAATTTTAAAAAATAAAAATTTTATTTGCATTTGAAATCTAAGTCATATTTAGATAGCTCTCCCCTGCCTCCCCACCTAGGCTATAGAGACAATCATATTTTCTCCTAGTATTGTGTAGATCACTTTTTAAACACTTAGCTATCTGATTATTTAGAGTTTATTCTTGTGTGTGGTATGATGAATTGATAATAATAATGGTAATGACAACTCAAAAGAACAATACAAAAATGTATGTTTACCCCTACATATATACACAGAAGACACATTAGAAGAAAATGCACCAAAATGTTACACATTTACATCTGGTTAATAACATTACATGGAATTTAAAAAATATTTTCCATATGCTTTTCATGTTTTTATAACAAATATGTATTACTTTACAACTGGAAAGAAAAACAGCACATTGTCTTTTAAATAGTAAAAAACTGGCCCTGCTATTTTTTTTTGTAGTCTGAAAAAATAAGATTTAAAATAACACATAGCCGGTTGAGGTAAAGAAGAACAGAATCAACGTACACTTCTCCCTCTTTGTATCTCTGCCTCTCCACATGTTTTTGTTCTCTACCATTTTCTCACTCCCCGTGACTTACATAGAAGTAAAATACATGCAGAAAATGAGCAAGCCTTCCACAGCATATTATTTTATTGCTGCAAAAGCTACTTGGGGTTAATTCTTTCATAAAACACCAGTGCAGGTTATGACAAGAAGTCAGAGAACACAGTGCTAATGGATCATGTAAAGCCTCTAGCTTCCCCCTTAGCTAACGGTCTGCAAACCAGCAACAGGGTGACCTATTACAAGGCTTTCTCTGTGTTATCCTGGAGGCTGTAAAATTCTAGGTCCTGCATTTTAGCAGTTGAGTGGCCAGAGGAGAATTATTGCTTCCTTCATTTTATGGCCTTAGTGATATGCAGCTTGTCCCCAGAATGTGCAGCTGAAAAATCAATGCCAGATGACTCAGCAGGAGACGGTCTAATGGTTCTGTGTGATTCTCCATCTCCCCAAGAGGAACGCTATGCAGTGGAGGTACTCAGGATTGTCACTTCCACTGGTTAATGAGAACGTGTTGAGTGCTCACAGTGTGCTGAGGTCTGCTGTGCATGCATTATCTCATGAAATCATCACAGCAACCTACAAGGGAGGCACTATTATTACATCATATATATTACACAGATGACAGGTGTTGATAAATAACTTTCCCTAAATCAGACAACCTGGAGGCAGCAGAATGAGAACCCGAACCCATGACTCTTTGGCTTCAACGTCAGCAATTTAGAAGCTATTCTGATGCCACTGGATGAAGTGCCAGTTTGAAGAAATAGCTTAACACGTCTCAATCTATCATCGAAACCTACACATTCAGATAAGACAAGGCCTCCTTTGAAGAAATTTTCTAGCAGCCGTTCTCAATGCAGGTTCCATAAGCAAATTAAACACTACCCAAAAATGACTTGAATATTATATTCTCACTTCTTTAAGGGTAATAGTACATAACAGTTACATTCTAGATGCAAAGGAGGGAAGTTAATTAATTACATTCAATGGATGTCTTAGGTCATGCGGCTTTTCTCTCTCTCTCTCTCTCTCTCTCTCTCTCTCTCTCTCTCTCTCAAGTTACAAGGGTAACAAGGCTACACTACAATTATCAGCTGAATTCTCCCCAGTTCCATTAACAGTGCCTGAAGAAAGACTTTACTCAGGGCTTTACATTGACAATAAAAGGGTAAATGCCCTGTTGCATACTGTTCCTCCACTATTCATCTAAGCAACCATTGATGAAGCAATAGACTACAAATAATATTTGGAATGCTTCTGGAATTTGCTCTAATCCTTTCTTGTTAAGGGACAGATGAGCTGGCAGGACCAAAGGGAGAGTCCCTGCCCTCTCCTGCCTAGAGCCTCTTCTCTATCTGCCTTATTCTTCCTTTGCTTGGTGACCCCCTTCTGAGCTTCCCGCTCTCTACCGGAGTGGTCCTCACACACTACCGCTTATGTTAATGCAACTGCTGGGAGTGCAAACTTTAATTATAAAGTCTTTGTCAATACCCTTTTTTGCCTCTGGCCACTGTTGCTTCTAACTTGCTATTCATGAAATGAAGGCTCTTGAAGTAGTTTGTTTCACTGGTGCATGTTCTTTAAATACCAAATAACCAGAATCTCCTTCTCTTTCTCTCTCTCTCTCTCTCTCTCTCTCTCTCTTGCTCTTGCTCTCTCGCACTCTCTCTCTCTTTCTTTCTCACTGTCCCTCAAACTTTCTCTTTTGTTCTCAAAAGAGATTAATGTTTAGGTTAAGTATTTGCTGAAAAAATATTTCTGTTTGATACCGATGTCCCCATAACTTACTGAGTCTCATGGTTCTTGGCTAGATGTCATGCTGGCAGTCATTTAAGCAAAACCAACGTCGTTAGCTATCAATGACTGTTTGATGGTCCAGAAAAATATCCTCATGCTACATAGTTCAATGCCAAAGAACATCTTTTTTCAGAGAGAGAGAGAAAGAGAGAGAGAGAGAGAGAGAGAGGTTTCACTAATGTTTGTCTTTTTTGTGGAAAAGAAAAAAAGCATCACATTATTTTTTTAAATCAGATTTATAGGTGTGTTTTTTTACATTCAATATTATTCTGTATTAGTTTCAGGCGTACAGCACAGTGGTTAGACAATCGTGTACTTTACAGAGTGATGCCCCCAACCACAATATTTCAAGTATCCACCTGGCCTCATACATGGTTAAGATATTATTTACTGTATTCCTGTGGTGTATATTTACATCTCTGTTACTATTCTGTAACTACCAATTTGTACTTCTTAAAAGCATAACATTCTTGAAGTGTTTTCAAGGAAGTTTACTTGCAGACTGCAACTTGGATTGAGTGGTCCAAATCCCAGTAACATTGGTAACAACATCAGAAAATTCTCGTTTTTCACTCTTGATACCTGATGTAGTAGAATGATGCCAGAATTCCTAAACTGTTTTCTTGACTCATCCTTGCTTAACCCTCCAGTCCCAGTCGGATGGTGGTTAAGAGTATGGGATTTAGTCAGAAGGACACAAGCAGAGCTCCGTCATTCCCAGGGCATAATACTATCACAGGCCGCTGGGCAGGTAGAGGAAACAGAGATGACTTAGCCCAGCACCTGCACAACGACATACTAATAATCATTCTAATTATAATCATAATTGACATTTACTGAGTGCTCAGTAAGTGCCAGATATTACAGTAATAACTTCTATGGTTTGGCTCATTTACTACTCATTGATAGCAATGGCAAAAAGAGGGCAGCTGTGCCCTTGTGGAATTGGAGGAGACAAGCTTGCAGAATGCCTTCATGCCAACAGCACTCAGTTACAGTAGAGTCAAAATGGCAATGTGGTGTGCTCAGCCAAGGAGAAAGCCTGGGCTAGCACTTCCAAATTTTCATCAGTTCCTGTTTGACATGCAAGAGATCCAGAAGTTTCTAGTGCCTGATGAGGATAAGAGGAAGGATGCCACTTGGGTTAAAGAAATATGATGTGACTTTTTTTTTGTACATCTGAGATGTAGTGTATACATTGTCAACTCTAATATACAGAGAATATTTGGTAATAATGACATTGAGTACAATAACAAAATAGACAAACTTCTAGGTAGACTGATCAAAATAAAAAGTGACAAGAAGGCAATACCAGAGATTACATATGCAATCATTTTAAAAATAATTAAATGTTTTAAGTAATTTTATGCCAATAAATTTGAAAATTTCCAAAGAATAAGCAATTTTCAAGAAAAAATTACCAAACTATTCTTCAAACATATCAGAAATGTTCCTGCTCTAGGATTGTTCAACTTCTGCTTCCTCTGCTTGGAACAGACTTCACCCAGTTAGCTGCATAGCTGGGTCCTCTCACTTTCCACAGGCCTTTCCTCGAAAGTACACTTTTATGAAAACTTCCCCGGACACTTATTTTAAAGTCCAACTCTTCTCACAGATTTCACAGCCCTTTTCTCTCTTTGTTCTTCAATAGTAATCACTACCTAACATACTATATATTTTACTTTTTAATTCTGTCTGTTGACAGCTTCCTTAAATATAATCTGAGGGCAAAGATTTTTTCAAAATTTATTTTGCTCACTGTTATACTTCTCTTGCCTAAATGTCTGGTACACAGGAAGTACTCAGTGAATATTTGTTAAGTGAGTGATAATAATTAATTTAAAACTCCCAAAATTGCCATAGTGTGTGTGTGTGTGTGTGTGTGTGTGTGTGTGTGTGTGTGTGTGTGTATAATGACCAACTAATACTAGGAAGGCAATAGTGATTTCACATGAGAAAAACCTATCAATATGGAACAACATGAATATCCATTGATGGATGAATGGACAAATAAAATGTGGTTTATACATACAATGAAACGTTACTCAGCTTTTAAAGGGAAGAAAATCCTGTAATTTTCAAAAAACATGGATGGACCTGAAGGACACTATGCTAAATGAAATAAACCATTCACAGAAATACAAAATCACACACACACACACACACACCACCAAACCTATAAAATTAAGTCACTACATTTACTGCATTAAGAGATTGACGAGAATGCCATATATACGTCTCAATAAAGTAGGAAAAAAAATACTCAAAACGTGTGCATAGAAGGCAACTTCTCCTGCCTGATTAAGTGAAAAACTAAAAATAAACATTAATCTAAATGGTGAAACTTTAGAAGCATTTTCAGTAAAATAAGAAATATGACAACTGCCCTAACTGGTTTGGCTCAGTGGATAGAGCGTCAGCCTGTGGACTCAAGGGTCCCAGGTTTGATTCCGGCCAAGGGCATGTACCTTGGTTGCAGACACATACCCAGTGGGGAGTGTGCAGGAGGCAGCTGATCGATGTTTCTCTCTCATCGATGTTTCTAGCTCTCTATCCTTCTCCCTTCCTCTCTGTAAAAAAATCAATAAAATATATTTTAAAAAAAGAAATATGACAAGAATGTCTGCAATAATTCTACTATTTAACATTAAACTGAACTTCTTACCCAAAGGAATAACATAAGAAAAAAAAGGTACAAGGATTGGAAAGAAAGAGGCAAAATTTTTATTTGTAGACTATATAATTACCTTCCTAGAAAATTCAAAAGAACCTTCATATAACTTGTAAAATTAAAAAACCCAGAATATTATTCAATTTAAGTTTGATAGACAAAAAACCAATACCATACTTAAACACTAGCAATACAGTGAGAAAACATAGTAACAAAATGTTTAATTGGCCAACACATTTATGGAAAATATTACAAAACCTAGTTAAAGAATCTATACTAATAATAGCCTAGGTGGTCGTCACGCCTTCACGCATCACGCCCTAACATTGTCACAAAATGGCTGTCACAAAATGGTCGTGTGCACAGCAGAGGCAGGGCCCAGTGGAGGAGGCAGGTCACGGCAGTGGAGGGCAGTTGGGGGCCATCAGGCGGGCAGGGGAGGGCACTTGGGGGCGATCAGGCTGGCAGGTAGGCTAGCAGTTAGGAGCCAGCAGTCCCGGATTGTGAGAGGGATGTCCTGTGGGATCAGGCCTAAGCCAGCAGTCAGGTATCGCCCAAGGGGTCCCAGATTGAAGAAGGTGCAAGCCGGACTCCTTACCTGTGCTCGAATTTCATGCGCCGGGCCTCTAGTATAAAATAAATATACTACAAGAACAAAAATATAATTGGGATACATACACCAGGTGATGCTGACCTTTGAAAAAAGAAGAAATGGGTCTGGCGAAAAAAATGTAGATTTTAATGCTTTTCTTAAAAACAAAAACTGAAGGTAATAAGAGTTACAATTTGTTCATTTCGGTGGTGGTACATATTTATCATAGATGTTTATTACATTTTCTATATTCTGGACTCCCTCCACCCAATATAAATAAATATAGAGGATCTCATTAATTTGTAAAAGGATCTTAGGACAAAATATTAAGAAAGATTCTTCATTGATTACTGAATCAATTACATTCTAGTTCTCGTGGCCATTTATAAATATTTTTAGAAATAAAACAATATCCTTAAATACTCTTATCCTGGACCTTCTAGACATGATTCGCTTCCTGGGCTTCCTAAGCATTGGAGCCTGGTTGGCAAGGCTCAGTGGTTGAACCAGGAGGTCACGGTTTGTTTCCCAGTCAGGGCACATGCCCAGGTTGTGGGCTCAATCCCAGTGGCAGGTGTGCAGGAGGCAGCCAATCAATGATTCTCATCATTGATGTCTCTCTCTCCCTCTCTCTATGAAATCAATAAAAATATATGTATTTTAAAAGCATTAGAGATAAGATGACATAAACTGCTGCAATGGTTCCTGGGCTTTATTCTAGTGTATCTGAAAAGTCTATTCTCAAGTGGGCTTTCTGCAGAATTGACACCCTGGCCTTTGAAGCTACACGTGGATTATGAGTATTAAATAGCCTAGTAGGACTTGGCATGCCTGGATATGGAGGAAGAACTTCCAAAGCTTGCATTTTTTTTGTCTTTTGCCGAGCTGTTTGGCAAGCAATCTACGCCCAAATATTAAAGAGAGCCTTTTATTGGAAATGATTCAAAATTCTATGGCACAGTGAAGCAGTCTTACATGCTTTCAGAATCTTGAGTTCTTTCTCCATTTTAAATTATGGAAAATTTTAGTATGTGGAGAGAGGTTTTTTTGAACCTAGTTTTATTTTATCTAATTGTTCCAGAGTTTATGCACTGTTTAAAATATGCTTCATACATTAATTTATATGTCAATAACAACCACCCAAAGGGCAAAATTGATATATAAATTATCGATTCAGTCTGTCTGCATATTCTGGGTTTGTTTGTTTATTTTTTTGACAATTACTTTTTCCAAATAATACCAGCCAATCAGCCAACCGTAATTACTTCGTGCTCTCTAATCGAGGTCTCATAGAGAGCTAGCAGCCACAGGAATCCTTACCTGTGGCTCCAAGCAAGACTGTCCTTTGGAATGCCTTTAGACAAATGTTCCATTTAAACAATGAGAAAATTACAGAGTGTCTTCATCAGAGATTATAAATGTTTTGACCTAAAGTGCAAACAATTTGGTTTATCTCTTATGCACTGACCTGCTTTCAAAACAGGTACCAACGTGGGGAGAGGATTACACTCAGAGTGTCATTCCCTAACTCTTTACTGACGGGTTTAGCCCTGAAACACAGCCACTGTTTAGCAAAACTATGAGAGAGACAAGCAGATCTGAATGCAGTGCCCTTCTCCCTCTTTTCTGGGCCCCTCTCCTTTTCCTCTTACTTTGTAACCCAGATTCCCATGGCAGGCAGCACTGTCCTCCATCGTGTCCCACATAGAGTTGGGCAATGCCCAGGGTTTCACAATGATACTTCCTACCTCCCCCCACGTCAAAATCTTACTTCTGTAGTGCTGAGCCCTGAGGCGTTCGTTAGCTCTGGATTAAAGCAGTTCCTCACTAAATTGCAAAGGATTGGGGATGGCTACATGGGCCTACCTGCGGAGGGAGACTCTATGTGGGCTCTGCAGAGCTGCTCCTGCTCCACGGGCCCAGCTCTAACAGCACATCTTTCCTGGTAATCCGGTCATTCTAGGAACCCGAGAGTCGGCAGAGTTACAAAGCAAAGTCAAGACCAAACTCAGCCAAGAGTCAATTCTACCAAACCTAGTGTGCTGGCTACCCTGACTAGGTGTGGGAGCCCCAAGTATTGGGGAAGGGGTACATGTTTCTGTGAGAGTGCCAAAGACCAGCTAAGTTATGTATGTTTAACTTCACCAAACCCCTTGGTATCTCTTGAATTGAAAAGTGTGAGTGTAGCATTATCCAGCTTTCAGATCCAAGAACAAAACAAAAAATACCCAAGAACAAGCCATGTTGACTTTGTCTTCCTGATTAACATAGAGGACGTAGCAGTAAAAATATTACAGATAACTCACAATATTGGAAAAATACTTTCTGCGTATCAGGGCCCTGAGAGCACTCTGACTGTCATAACAATTCAGACCTTTTGAGGAGATAATCCTGGAATTTGGGGCAAAGAGATGCAGTATAGTTACTGACAGCCCCAAGAAGTCATTCCTTTGCAAATAACATTAGACAAACCTTTCCAATATTTCTTTTTCTGTTCACAATTTTTATCTTATTGCTAAAAAAGTTAGGTTTTAAGGAAACTTAATATTCAGTCTCTATGCAGTCTCTACTGTCCGTCCTTGGTTGTCAGGGTTCTCTCCAGCTTAGTCTTCAATTGATTATTCAGGATAGTTTTTCTGTAATTTAGTTGGAATTCCAGTTTGGTCCTGGGAGCATGTTAGGGCAGCATCCACTCACTCCGCTGCCATTTTGGAAAAACCTCCAATATTTTTAAAACAGATAACAATCAGAAAGATTATGGAAAATATTTTTAAAGTAGATATTGGAGATGAGATGGCTCCTGTTAAAATTTAAAGCATAGGGCTTGGCCAGTGTGGCTCAGTGGTTGAGTATTGACCTATGAACCAGGAGGTCACGGTTCAATTCCTGGTCAGGGCACATGCCCAGGTTGCGGGCTCGATCCCCAGTAGAGGGGCGTGCAGAAGGCAGCTGGTCGATGATTCTCACTCATCATTGATGTTTCTATCTCTCTCCCTCTCCCTTTCTGTCTGAAATCAATAAAAATATATTTTAAAAATAATAAATAAATAATATATTTAAAAGAATTTAAAGCATATGGAGGAGGCATCTCCCTAGAATTCAGAATAAAGCCTGGGTGTCTAAAATCTATTCATTGTTGTTGTTGTTTTCATCTTTAAAGACTTTACAGTCTATCTTTGAGAACTAAATCCAAAGTAAATCCAGCAGAAGGATTATATGGTAAATACACAGATGTTGGAAATGAGGCTGTGTGTGTGTGTGTGTGTGTGTGTGTGTGTTGTTTTTGTTAGTTTGGGGGGGGGGTTGGTCCTTAGAAGTAATTATGTACATAAAGAGGTTTGACCACTAAAAGAACATGAATTTGATCTTACTACTATTAAAACTATCTGTGGAATATTTTAGCTTCCTTCTGTAGTGTGTGTGTGTGTGTGTGTGTGTGTGTGTGTGTGTGTGTGTGTGTTAAACTAATGCACTGTGAAGCGAGTGGGAATTTTAAAATATTTAAGTGACTTTATTGTCCTCCATTAAAAAGTCATAGTCACCCAGTTCCCACTGCAAACTTTCATTCTGAGATGTGAGTAAATAAACATATAACAAATTACCATTAAGGAACAATTTACTATTTTTTCTACTGTTCCTTTTCAGAAAAGAGGATAGAGACTACAAATATAAGAGATTTAGATGAGCACCCCAAGTTATCTCAGGGAAATTTTTTAAATGAATAAACTATGGATCCAAATTTTTGCCCCCACAAATTTCTTGTTTTAATAGTTATTCTTAGCAGGTGAAGAAAATTAATATGAACTAGCAAAAAGGTCTCACATAATTGAGATGTACAGTTTTAGCCATAACCAGATCAAGGGGCTTAAAAACTGTCACTGGGACTCAATCTATCTGTCTTTCCCACTGATGGCTCTGCCTTTCCTCTGGGCTGGTTTTGTTCTCAGGCAGACTTTCCCTTTATGACACCCAGGTGGCCACCAGCAGCTCCAAACTGACATCTCTACCAGCACAACGACCCTAAAGGAAAAAGCAATTCTATTTTTCAATTGTCCCTATAAAACTCCAGGATTGAGTCTCATTAAATCATCATGGAGCCATTAAATTCATCACTATATTCATCGGGGAATTACTGCAACCACCAAGGTATGATACACACTGAATGGCTTTTTCATGAAACTAGAAAGTTAAATGCTAGTCCTTATTACGTGGCAGCACACAGCTAGTTAACTGTCTGTTGACTCTTGGAATTCAGATAGTACACTTAATAAGACTGCACATTCAGACACTTAGAAGGACAAATCTGGGTGTCAGAATGTGTTGACTCGACTTTGAGCCTCAAGGAGATTCCTCCAAGAAGGTGAAATTTCTAACTGAACTAGAAATGGAGAGAAGGACATACACTTTTGCTCAAAAGGCTTTTTCTTCCTAATATCCAATATGAATAACAGTCTAGTAATCTGGAAATGTATAAGATTGGAAAATATAAATTTTCTCTTCTACACCAAGGCTAGTGCCAGGAAAAGCATGGAGGAAAAACAACTTGGAAACAATTTTGGAGAAAATCTGATTTCCCAGGACCCTCCTAAACATCTAATGTTTGTTTATTTTTTTGATGGAGTAAATATTTAATTGAGAAGTTGGAAAATATTGTATAGATGACTATGGCTTCCCAAAGATGTCCCTATCTTAGTCCCCAGAACCTGTGAATAAGAATAAGTTACCTTAAATGGCGATGGGGACTTTGCAAGTGTGATTAAAGTAAGGGCCTTGAAATGAGATTATCTTGGACTATCCAGGGTCCTTAGAAGAAGGAGACGGGAGGGTCAAAGTGAGAGAAGATGTGACAACAGAGACAGAAGTTGGAGTAATGTTATGTTTTTAAGGCAAAATTCAACATTCTTTGCAAAAATTTAAAGTTTAGTTGACAAGAGGTAGGATATGGAAACAGGATGAAAAGTGAAAAAAAAATCGCTGCATTCATACCATCATCTTAAAAAGGCAGGAGAGTTAAAAGATATTATTGAGAATTGATGAAACAAGAAATGGTGGGTTATATATATGCATTAAAGTTATAAAAATGTACAGTAGAATAACTAAAAATAATATAAATATCAAACATGGAGGGGAGAAGAAAAGATAGGAATAATGTAAATGAGCTCAATTCTCATTTTCCTCATCAAGTTATAACTCATTTTTAACTTATCTATTTATCAACAAACACTGTTTGGTTAAGCAGCTAATATGCAAAAGAACTCAAGTCAGAGCTGGTTAAAACAGTTGAGTTGTGATAAAGGACAAAAGGTGAGATCAGAAGGGGAGACGTTTTGCTGGTGGATTTTACCTGCATTTCAGGGAGAAAAAGTAGAAGTCCCACAAAACATAGAAAAGTAAACACAACTCTTCTTATGAGGCCACATTATTCTGATACCAAAATCAGATGGACATTACAAGAAGAAAGGAGTAAACATTTGAAACAAAATATTATGAAATTTAATCTAGTAATGTATAAAAACCTCAGTACATCCTGGGGTTTGTTCTAGGAGTGGAAGGTTAATTTAATATTCAAAAGTATATGAATGTAATTCACCAAATTAAAGTAGAAAAAGTGTACGATTATCACACTAGATGCTGAATAAGCATTTGTCAAAATTCCAGCGCTGTGATGATAATCTATGGAAAACCTAAAGCTAACATATTTCATAGTGAAAGACTACACACTTTTCCCCTTTAATTGAAAAAAAGCAAAGATGTTTATTCTCACCACCTGTATTCTTTAAAACAAGGCAAAATAGAGCAAGAGAAAAAATAACACCATACAGGTTGGAAATAAAAACCTTTTTCCCTCACATACATGATTATTTATAAAGAAAATCCAGAATAATTTACAAAAAAAGCTATTAAATATCCTCAGGTGAGGATTAACAAAAAATTAACCTTTGCAGTCTTTGGTAGGAAAACAAGGCAGTAACTCTAGAACTCAGGTAAACTTAGCTTGACAGAAAGAACTAATTCTGTCTTGTTCACCAAGTGTTTGGTAGAGAACTTAACCTATTGGGAGTCTATATTTTCTGATGACATGAACTAAGCAGAAATGTGAATACAAAAAAAAGGGAGAAGCTTAGTTTTGAAAATCAAGACCCTAAGACAGTAAATATTCTCTATCTGCCAGCGTCTCCTTGTAAGAGAATCTACCCACGCCACCAAACCTCTTCCCACATACTAGTAAAAACTCAGCAACAGAATTGGCTGCATAATTTCAGGGCACTCATTTGAAAATTAAGAATTTCATGACGGGCCGAAACCGGTTTGGCTCAGTGGATAGAGCGTCAGCCTGCGGACTGGGGTGTCCCAGGTTCGATTCCGGTCAAGGGCATGTACCTGGGTTGCGGGCACATCCCCGGTGGGAGATGTGCAGGGGGCGGCTGATCGATGTTTCTCTCCCATCGATGTTTCTGACTGTCTATCTCTGTCCCTTCCTCTCTGTAAAAAATCGATAAAATATATTTGAAAAAAAAGGAAAAAGGAAAAAAGAATTACTATATTTAAAAAAAAAAAGAATTTCATGACCGTGACAGTGGAACATTAAAGCAAGTTTGCAAAGCTCTTCTGAGCCAGGACCCTGTGCAATCGCACAGCTCAAACCTATTTTACAGTCCTAAAGTATTTCTCTGAGTTTTTTACTTCTTGCTTTTATTTGGCCATTATAACAGACAAAGAAAGTTGACAGATAAGCGAATACCTGGCGGCAAGGTATGTGATGTCATAAGGGGGTTCTGATTCACTTTAGTTTTTTAAGGCTGATTCATGAATTGCCTCACCAGGTTGATTAATATTTATATGTCTCAAGGGAGATCACTTTCTCTAGTTTTTTGGAAGACAGTTAACCAGCTTTACTAGTCTTAATGTCAGAATGTAATGCACCTGTTTAGTTCTCCTAAGCAAATTTTTCTGTAAAAATGAGCTCAGAATATTGCTTTAATCGCCTTCAAAATATTTTTAAGTTTGAGTGATGATGTGCTATTGACAAAAATCTTGTTTGGTCTGATTTAATTAAATCAGAAGTCCCATTTTATTATTTAGATACTAGTGACCCAGCGGGTGAAATTGCATGAGACCCAGACCCACGGGAAATCGCACGAGACCTGAGAACCCAGACCCCGCCCCGCCACGGGACTCCCCTGAGTCTCACTGCACTGCGAGACCCAGAGTAAAGTCCCCACCCACCCGAGTGCACCTCGCTGCACATGCAGCCTCCTGGTGACCGGGCTTTTGTCGTTACCGCGTTATAGCCACTGGGTTTTTATAATATAGATGTAATCTTAGAATACAACCATTTTGATTTATTATCAATTTGAACTGTGTTGAGAAAATCATTTTTACTGTTAAAGAACCTGCCTGCTCTGGCTGGTATGGCTCAGTTGATTGGAGCATCTCCCATACACCAAAGGGTCATGGGTTGATTCCCAGTCAGGGCACATATCCAGGCTGTGTGTTCAATCCCGAGTTGGGGGCATGCAGGAGGCAGCCAATCAGTGATTCTCTCTCATCATTAATGTTTCTATCTCTCCCTCTCCCTTCCTCTCTGAAATCAATAAAAATATATTTAAAAAAATTTTTTGAGGATTTGTTTGCAAAAGCACTATTTAAAAGAATAAAACCTCCTATGTGGAAGTTTGACTAACAGGCATAAAAATACATCAACTAATAAGAATAAATATTCACAGCAAATTACAAATAACAACCCCACTTCACTGGGTATCAATAAAACTGAATAATGAGGATAGATTCTATATCCTCCATGGTAAAGTACAATTTTCAAAAAAATAAAACTGTGACTCTCAAGAAAATATAAATTTAACACGAGTAAAAGATTTTTATTTAACTCATTAACAAATGAGAGAACCAGTAAGATGTTATGGCTAGGTCAAAAAGCATTTAGGAAGCTGGGGTATTTGTAGGAAATTTAACAAAGAGATGTTAAGATAAGATTAATGAATTAGATATAAACTTGTAATGACTGATAGGCCATAAATATGGAATTACCAGGCTCCACCACCATTTCGACCTGACAAAGTCTTTGAATTACCTAAGTTTGGGCCTTTAATCAATAGTAAGCATTACTAGGAACTAAGTACATTCCCTACACAATTTTGTTGTTGTTGTTGACAGTATTACAAATGTAATTTTCTCCTGTTTCGCCCCCCTCCACCCAACCCCACCCTACCTGAGGCCTTCCCCACATGATTGTCTGTGTCCATGGGTTATGCATATATGCATATATGTTCTTTGGTTAATCTCTTCCTGTTCCCTCCCACCCCACCCCCACTGAGATCTGTTATTCTGTTCCATGCATCCATGCCTCTGGACCTATTTTGTTTGTCAGTTTATTTTGTTCATTAGATTCCACATATGAGTGAGATCATGTGATATTTGTCTTGCTTTGGCTTGCTTATTTCACTTAGCGTAACACTCTCCAGGTCCATCCATGCTGTCACAAAAGGTAAGAGATCCTTCTTTTTTACAGCTTCCATGCTGTAAAAGGTAAGAGATCCTTCTTTTTTACAGCTGCATAGTATTCCATTGTGTAAATGTACCACAGCTTTTTTTCCACTCATCTACTGATGGGCACTTGGGCTGTTTCCAGATCTTAGCTATTATAAATAGCACTGCTAGGAACGTAAGGGTGCATATATTCTTTCTGATTGGTGTTTCAGAATTCACAGGATATATTCCCAGAAGTGGGATCGCTGGGTCAAAGAGCAGTTCCATTTTTTACTTTTTTAAGAACCTCCATACTGTTTTCCACAGTGGCTGTACCAGTCCAGTTCATATTCCCACCAATATGCTAGGGTTCCCTTTTCTCTACATCCTCACCAGCACTTGGTGTTTGTTGATTTATTGATGGTAACCATTCTGGCAGGTATGAGGTGATACGTCATTGTTGTTTTAATTTTCATATCTGATTATTAGTGGCATTGAACATTTTTTCATATGTCTGTAGCCATCTGTATGTCCTCTTTGAAGAAGTATCCACTCAGGTTCTTTGCCCATTTTTAAATTGGATTGTTTGTCTTCCTGGTGTTGAGCTGAATGAGTTCTTTGTATATTTTGGAAATTGAACCCTTATCAGATGTCTCATCGGTGAATATGTTTTCCCATAGATAGGTTGCCTTTTCATTTTGTTGATGGTTTCTTTTGCCGTGCCCCTATACAATTCTTAAGTGGCCTTTGCCCCTGTTTTATATTGGAAGACATATTGCCTGCGTGGGCGAGCATGAATGTGTGTGTGTGCGCGCGCGCCTTATTTCAAAGTTTTGGGTAATTTTTCTGACGTGTTTTTTCATTACTTAGCCTCAAGATCATAATCTAGGTGGGTCCTGAGGAAAGAGTGAAGATAGGCAATATATAAATCATTTTTTCATCTTCATTGTTGAGAGTATTACAGATGTCTCCCTTTATCTCCCCCATTGCCTCCCTCCCCAGTTCCCACCCCACCCCAGGCCTTCACTACCCTATTATCTGTGTCCATAGGTAATGCATATATCCATATAAGATCTTTGGTTAATCTCCCCTCCCCACCATACTCCCCCCTTCCCTCTGAGATTCCTCAGTCTGTTACATGTTTCCATGCCTATGGTTCTATTTTATTCATCAGTTTATTTTGTTCATTAGATTCCTTGTTCATTTATTTTGATTTTTAGATTCAATTGTTGATAGATATGTATTTACTGCCATTTTATTATTCATATTTTTATTTCTTCTTCTTCTCTCCTCTTCCTCCTCCTTTTCTTCTTCTTCTCCTTCTCCTTCTCCTTCTCCTTCTCCTTCTCCTTCTCCTTCTCCTTCTCCTTCTCCTTCTCCTTCTCCTTCTCCTTCTCCTTCTCCTTCTCCTTCTCCTTCTCCTTCTCCTTCTCCTTCTCCTTCTCCTTCTCCTTCTCCTTCTCCTTCTCCTTCTCCTTCTCCTTCTCCTTCTCCTTCTCCTTCTCCTTCTCCTTCTCCTTCTCCTTCTCCTTCTCCTTCTCCTTCTCCTTCTCCTTCTCCTTCTCCTTCTCCTTCTCCTTCTCCTTCTCCTTCTCCTTCTCCTTCTCCTTCTCCTTCTCCTTCTCCTTCTCCTTCTCCTTCTCCTTCTCCTTCTCCTTCTCCTTCTCCTTCTCCTTCTCCTTCTCCTTCTCCTTCTCCTTCTCCTTCTCCTTCTCCTTCTCCTTCTCCTTCTCCTTCTCCTTCTCCTTCTCCTTCTCCTTCTCCTTCTCCTTCTCCTTCTCCTTCTCCTTCTCCTTCTCCTTCTCCTTCTCCTTCTCCTTCTCCTTCTCCTTCTCCTTCTCCTTCTCCTTCTCCTTCTCCTTCTCCTTCTCCTTCTCCTTCTCCTTCTCCTTCTCCTTCTCCTTCTCCTTCTCCTTCTCCTTCTCCTTCTCCTTCTCCTTCTCCTTCTCCTTCTCCTTCTCCTTCTCCTTCTCCTTCTCCTTCTCCTTCTCCTTCTCCTTCTCCTTCTCCTTCTCCTTCTCCTTCTCCTTCTCCTTCTCCTTCTCCTTCTTCTTCTTCTTCTTCTTCTTCTTCTTCTTCTCCCTCTTCCTCTTCATAAAGAATGCCCTTCAACATTTCATGTAATACTGGTTTGGTGATGATGAACTCCTTTAGTTTTTTCTTGTCTGTGAAGCTTTTTATCTGACCTTCAATTCTAAACTATAGCTTTACTGGGTAGATTAATTTTGGTTGTAGGTCCTTGCTATTCATCACTTTGAATATTTCTTGCCACTCTCTTCTGGCCTGCATAGTTTCTGTTGAGAAATCAGCTGACAATCGTATGGGTACTCCCTTGTATGTAACTAACTGTTTTTCTTTTGCTGCTTTTAAGATTCTCTCTTTGTCTTTTGCCCTTGGCATTTTAATTATGATGTGTCTTGGTGTGGACCTCTTTGAGTTCCTCTTGTTTGGGACTCTGTGCTTCCTGGATTTGTAAGACTATTTCTTTCACCAGGTAGGGGAAGTTTTCTGTCATTATTTCTTCAAATAGGTTTTCAATATCTTGTTCTCTCTCTTCTTCTGGCACCCCCATAATTCGGATGTTGGTATGCTTGAAGTTGTCCCAGGGGCTCCTTACACTATCTTCATATATATTTTTTTATTTTTGCTCTTCTGATTGGGTGTTTTTCTCTTCCTCATATTCCAAATCGTTAATTTGATTCTCGGGATCCTCTACTCTACTATTGAATCCCAGAAAATTATTCCTTATTTCAGTTAGTGTATGCTTAATTTCTGAAGTTGCCTTGTGTAGTTGCCTTGTGTAGTGGTCAGCCTCCCCAATCGCTTGAGCTGGCACTCTAGGTGCACCCCTGTGTGGGCTGTGTGCATTGTCTTGTTGTAGTTAAGCCTTGATTGCTGTTGGCATCACTGGGAGGAGTTGACCTCTAAGCCAATTGTCTGTGAGGACCAGCTGTGACTACAGTGGAAAGCTGCTGTTCAGGAGACACCCCAATGGAGCAGGACTTGCTTCAGTGGGGCTTTGGTGCTCACTGAGTCTGCCCTTTGAGTGTGTAGCTTGTGGATGTGTAGAGTTGTAATCTGGTATGGGTGCACTAGCTCTGGGGCCTCCCGGGAGGTATAAAGTCAGCACTTCCTGGGGCCACCTGGCAGGAGCTACTGAGCCATCTGCAGATGGCTGCTTTTTGTATTGGGCTTATAAGTGCCCAGGTAAGGCCAAGCTGTAAAGCAAGGCAGGCTGGTGCTAGTTCTGGGTCTTGGGTCTCATATTGATAGGTATGGGCCATGTTGACACTAGGTGCTGCTTGTTTAAGAGATTTTAGGAAAGTCTGAAGCCTGAGCCAGAACAGCCATTCATATGGAAAAACCACTGCAAACTCCTTGGGTGGGGCTGCAAGTTGGATGGGATAGGATCTAAGAGAATTACCAGGGCAGAATGAACAGTGTGAGCCCTGCTGATGGAAACTCAGATATGGCTGCCAGTCAGCCCTGGGAAGGGGGAGGTCTCAGCACAAGAAAAATGACCCCTGTGAGCACCTCCATCTGGGAGTTCCTGCCCTGATGCCAAACAATCCAGTTTCTCTCTGTATGTTCCTGGTTCCCCCAATGCCACCACCCAGCTCTGGAGTTCAGAGGAGTGGGACTGTGTAAGTTTGTGCACTGGCTCTTTAAGAGGGACTACCTGAGTCTCCAGCAGCCTCCACATCATTCAGTCACTATCTCACTAGTTTTTACAGCCTGAAGTTATGGGGACTTCTCTTATAGCTCTGGAACCCTGGGCTGGGTGTTTGGTGAGGGGCTGGGACCTCTTGCTCCTCACAGGAGGCTTGTGCGCCAGAGATATCCCTCCTGATTAAAAACATGCCACACCTGGTGTCCAGCCAGTCTGTTCCACACCTTCGCACCTCCTACTAATCTCGATATACTTTCTTCTTTACTCCTCTAGTTGTAGGACAGGAATATATAAAATTTTAACCAAGCTGCTAAGATTATTCACATAATGAAGGTTGAGGCATGAGGAAAGACTCCATTCTTGTTGTAACTAGCCTGGGAACTTAAACTGTTTTTTGAACTTTCCAGTCCTGTGTGAATGCCTGAATATACATCTAAACCTCCAGATAACCCTCTAATTGCCTCCTGAAGGACTTCCATATACAAACCACAAGACATCACCACCAGATGTGACCAGACTCCTGGCGCCCATCTTCTGGACCACCTGACATCCATCATCCAGACTGCCTGGCATCTGACTGATAACCATCCTGGACCAATCCTACGCCTAAGAATACAGGACTAATAATTCTCAAGAAGATATTCTTTATTATAGGAACTTTTAACTTTTTTTCTTCTTTAGTACATTTATGAGTATTTGCCTAGCTGTGTTTCCTGTTTACAAACACTAAAACCCTTGAATAAATCTTTATCAGTTTTAGCCAAAGCCTCCCAATTCTTTTTGAGTTTCTTTGACAGTCCTAACCAGTCCATAGGTCAGGATGAATATTCTAATTGATCAAAAGTTTTTATTCTCTCTGCCTGCTTTATTTAATAGTCATTAAAAATACAATAGCTTTTAAACCCAGATACATAGATTTTTGTCAAATATATTTTCTAATGCCCTAGGTTTTCTGCTATTTCATTTTACACAAATCCATAGAATTAAAGAAATGTTGGGAATGTGCCCATTATTTGTGAACATTTTTCCTGGAAAATATCTGAGTGCCCTCTGCAATTGTATTTGGGGTAACCCTAAACTTCTCACTAGCTGGAGGAAGCATGGAGAAAATATCTTTCAGGCTAACCTCTAACTGAGAGACTTTCTCACATTACTCAAAATCCATCTCCTCTGTGGTTACTTCTTGTCTTTTCACTTTATATGTTCCCTTCCTACTTTATTTATTTGCTTTTTTCCAAGTACAACCCGAGAAGATCTGGCCAGTTTTCTAGAATTTTGATGGTCACCTGTTTTATAGCCTCTTACATATAAATCATTTTAAAAAGGAAGACACAGAGTGCTATTAAATAAAACTATAACTCAATCTGGAATCCCTCTCAGCCCCAAATGAAAGACTAGTCGAAATTTGAAAAGCAGTGAAAGAATCATTCTCACCTTGGCTGTTGTGAATAATGCTGCAATAAACATGAGCATGCACATATCTTGTTTTTCTTTTTCAATCACAGTTGACATTCAATATTATATTAGTTTCAGGTGTAAAGCATAGTGGTTTGGTTGGACATTTATATAAGTTATGTAGTGATCCCTTGATAAATGTTGCACTCACCTGACCATCTATAGTTATTACAATATTATTGACTATATTCCCTAAGCTGTACTTTATATCCCTGCTATTTTATAGATGACAATTTGTCCTTCTTAATTTCTTTATCTTTTTTATCCATCCCCCAAACCCCTCATTTTTGGGTGCTAATTATTGCTACAATGAATAACACATTACAATATGTTAATGTATCAAATTAACAAGTTGAAGACCTTAAATTTATATGTTACATGTCAAATATATTTCAATTTTTAAAATGTACAAATATCCAGTTTGTATTACATACCTAAATGTAAATGAAGTAGTTTAGCTTATGAACATTCTTTAATGTAAGAGGTTTATAAAGATAGGCATTGCTTAATCGTATAGTATGCTTTTCTTCCCAAAGTAATGACAGATTAGATTTCTATATATATAAATTATAGGAGTACATCACCCTCTTTGTCACTCAGCATTTAGATATTCTTCTCTGCATTTCTTTTAACACAGCCCTAACCTTTAGCAACCTCTAAGAAAAAACATCAATGTGGGAAATCCGTATGTGCCTGTCTGAAATGCATGCTATAGTAAATGTGTTAGGTGTGGTGCTGGCAGAGCTTAGTTTTGCAAAACATATACTTAGTCCAATGACATACACAGTATTACTTCATAAGTCTATAAATCTGATAACATCTGCCCTCACTATCTATTCATAAGTCTTCTGGGAATTCCAGCTCACTTCATCAGAATAAAACTAAATAGACATTCTGTTCTCATCCCTTCTATTCTAATGAGAAATGTTCTTGTTATTTCTGCAACCTAATTATTTTAAGTAATCAAACTCTGAGGCTCAGGTCAATCTTAAAGTCAAAACCAATGGGGAAGACAGTACCTTCAAAACTAAGGTAAAGTGGCCTAAATAATGGCCTTGAGTTCTAGATTGAATAGAAGCACTCAATTCATGATGTAAAAATTCAAATGAACCTTCTAAGGAAGAATATTTGAGAGCAGGTCATAGGAATTCAAACTGATATCCTATCTAATAAAAGAGAAACATGGTAATTAGCGTACGACCGCTACCCTTCACATTGGCTAATCAGGGCAATATGCAAATTAACTGCCAGCCAAGATGGCGGCCGGCAGCCAGGCAGCTGGAAGTGAACATGAGGCTTGCTTGCTTCAGTGAAGGAGGACTCCAACGTTCCCTGCCTGCCGCTGCCGGCCTCTGAGCTGGCAGTTTGAAACATTGTAACAAATATAGAAGCTAAACAAAACCCCAGAAACCAGCTTTCAGCCGGCAGGGATCTCAGAGCTGGAGATGATACAGTGTTTCGATTATAGAACCGAAACAAACCAGATACCTGCTTTCAGCAGCAGAGGCCTTGGCCCAGAATAAAAAAAAAAGAAAAAAAGGAGCGGTTGGGAGCTTCAGTCACCCACCAGCCTGAAAACAGCCCTCAGCCCCTCACCCAGACTGGCCAGGCACCCCAGTGGGGACCCCCACCCTGAAGGGTGTGTGACCAGCTGCAAACAGCCATCATCCCCTCATCCAGGCTGGCCAGGCACCCCAGTGGGGACCCCCACCCTGAAGGGTGTGTGACCAGCTGCAAACAGCCATCATCCCCTCATCCAGGCTGGCCAGGCACCCCAGTGGGGACCCCCACCCTGAAGGGGGTGTGACCAGCTGCAAACAGCCATCATCCCCTCATCCAGGCTGGCCAGGCACCCCAGTGGGGACCCCCACCCTGAAGGGGGTGTGACCAGCTGCAAACAGCCATCATCCCCTCATCCAGGCTGGCCAGGCACCCCAGTGGGGACCCCCACCCTGAAGGGGGTGTGACCAGCTGCAAACAGCCATCATCCCCTCATCCAGGCTGGCCAGGCACCCCAGTGGGGACCCCCACCCTGAAGGGGGTGTGACCAGCTGCAAACAGCCATCATCCCCTCATCCAGGCTGGCCAGGCACCCCAGTGGGGACCCCCACCCTGAAGGGGGTGTGACCAGCTGCAAACAGCCATCATCCCCTCATCCAGGCTGGCCAGGCACCCCAGTGGGGACCCCCACCCTGAAGGGGGTGTGACCAGCTGCAAACAGCCATCATCCCCTCATCCAGGCTGGCCAGGCACCCCAGTGGGGACCCCCACCCTGAAGGGGGTGTGACCAGCTGCAAACAGCCATCATCCCCTCATCCAGGCTGGCCAGGCACCCCAGTGGGGACCCCCACCCTGAAGGGGGTGTGACCAGCTGCAAACAGCCATCATCCCCTCATCCAGGCTGGCCAGGCACCCCAGTGGGGACCCCCACCCTGAAGGGGGTGTGACCAGCTGCAAACAGCCATCATCCCCTCATCCAGGCTGGCCAGGCACCCCAGTGGGGACCCCCACCCTGAAGGGGGTGTGACCAGCTGCAAACAGCCATCATCCCCTCATCCAGGCTGGCCAGGCACCCCAGTGGGGACCCCCACCCTGGTCCCAGACTGCGAGAGGGCACAGGCCGGGCTGAGGGACCCCCCCGAGTGCACAAATTTTTGTGCACCTGGCCTCTAGTAAATCTATATGCATCAATTTGCCCTTTTATTTTCTACACTACTTGTTCCATTAAAACCACATGAAAGGACTGTGTTTTATACTGTTGTTTATTTGGTTATTCTTTGTACTTGCAACATGGAACTATTTCGGGCATAACATCTGCCTTAAGTGGTTCCATATAAATTAAAACAATACACAGGACAAATGGTACAGAAAAGTTTCACATGTGGATTTTATACTTAGGAATATGAAATAGTTGACCCTCATGCAATTCTGGTAATAAAATATCAGAAAGATACAAATCCCTGAGAGTAAACATTTGTCGCCATGTGGCCTTGGCCTAAAAAAATTGAGCCTAGAGAAAAATGACCTCGCAGGTGGAAAAGCAATACCCTCAAAGTCCATTCAAAATTATTTTGTTTCACCAGATTGATATACATCATGAAACAAAGAGGCCTCAGTGTGATTAGAAAGCTCTAGACCAGTGATGGTGAACCTTTTGAGCTCGGCGTGTCAGCATTTTGAAAAACCCTAACTTAACTCTGGTGCCGTGTCACATATAGAAATTTTTTGATATTTGCAACCATAGTAAAACAAAGATTTATATTTTTGATATTTATTTTATATATTTAAATGCCATTTAACAAAGAAAAATCAACCCAAAAAATGAGTTCGCGTGTCACCTCTGACACGCATGTCATAGGTTCACCATCACTGCTCTAGACTGAGAGAATCAAGAGATTCAGATTCTAAGCCACACTCTATTACTGCCAAGAAATTAAAACTTCACTTCTCCAAGCCTCAGTTCTTTTCATCTGTAAATTGAAGGACTTAACTTAGATCATACTTTACTTAGTATAGCTGTAGGGGCAAACTCTAATGTTCCAGAGGTCAACGTTCCCTCAGAATATCATAATGTTCAAACTATATCACCCATCTTAACACAGAAAGCTCTTAATCAGTGGTGGGGAATGTCTGGCCCCCGGGTCATGATTGGTCTGGCCCTCCCAACGCATTAGGGGTGTGTTAATTAAATGTTTGACCAAATATAGCTGGCTAATTTTAAAGTGATCATTTTGTATGGCCCATGAATGATGTTATAAATATCCAAATAGCCCTTGACAGAAAAAATCTTCCCCATCTCTGCTCTGAATGGATACCCTTCTCATCAAAAACTCCTTTTGCAAAGGGGTCCTACTGGCTGGGAATTGGGAGCATTAGACACTGGCTTTTGTCTTTACAGTTTTATCTAGGCATGCATTTCCCTGCCCTTATGTGGTACAGTAGCATAGTGGCTTTGGGATCAGGTAGACCTGAGCTGAAATGTCAGCTTTGCCAGTAACTACTTTATGGCCATCTTAAACAAGTCACTTAATTTCTCTAAGACTTTGTTTCCTCATCAGTAAAATCAGCATATTAATAGTATCGTTATTATAAGGTTTTGTGAGGAGTAAATGACATGACACATAAAAAGGCTTTGGTGTGGTACTTGCCACATGCGTTCAATTATTAGTTCCTATTTCGACCTGTGCTATGAATTTGTGTGGATATGGGGCTTTTGGCATACACTTCAAGGTGAGCAGAGATTGGTGCAGTGAAGTAAGTTAAAGCAAGCATGTCAAACTCGCAGCTCGTAGGCCGCATGCCTCGTTTATTTGGCCCGTGTTAGCCTTTGAGTTTGACATACTTGAGTTGGTTGGAGGAGGGTGGCAAATGTAAAGCAACATATTTAAGCTTCTAAAAGAAAATCTGCAGACAGAATATTATTTTAAAGGTCTATCTGTAAAACTAAATTAACAGCTGCTAAGGGAACTCTTGTCTTGTAATTATTTAGCAACCTGGCAACCAAATGCATGTTCAGAATGAAAAGAATTCTCAGACTAGGCTCAGTAAACCCCAAATTTGGATTATTCCATTAAAAACATCTTCTGCAAATGAAAGGAAATACACCAAAATATTTACAGTGGCTATCTCTGGGTGGTAAGAATATAGGTACTATTTATTTGCTACTTTATATATACTTGATTTATTTCCCAAGTTATTGTTTTCTAAAATAAAGGTATTATTTAACATTCAGAAAATTAATCATTATAAAACATGTAATAATTGTAGAAAAAGGGATCTGGATCTTTCATGGATTTGAATTTCAAAAGCTTTTAGATTCTCCAGCAGCTGTTTAGTATTTGCACTCCCTCCGCCCCCCGCTTTCCTCCCCTCCCCCCTCATAATAATGTAATTATCTAACCCTCTTCTGAGTCTGTAGCATCAAAGTTGCTGCCTCCAAGACGGAAATTCTAAGATGATTTTAACTCATCAAACACTCCCATTGGGACACAGTAGAAAGATTCAAGTTAGGTGTGAGTGGGGGTTGGCGGGGAGGTGGGAAGCAGGCAGAGGAAACAAGGTCTCTTTTTAAATGTTTACACATTTACTTTCTGACATAGACACAGACATATATACAAACATACACAAAAATGCATACATATACAGGCATGCACATATATACACATACCCCCCATCTCACTTCCTGTTGCTTTTTATACTGGATAAGATTTGATCATTGCTAATGACACCCAGCTGTGCCAATTCCTTGGGTTCTTTACCCATGTTTTCCTTTCTTTCAGATGTAATTTCTCTTGTCATCTAAATAGTCTTCCAAAATGAGGCCATCCTGACAGGCCCTGATCTAGCATATGGTTGGCAAATATCCAATGAGTTCAGGATGCTTAGCCAGACAATTCAGATATCACAGATGTGGCCTCTGCTTAAACGACCCTAAATGGACTCCAGGGCCTAAAAGCTGAAGGCACCCTAAGAGACCAAATTAGAAGTCATAGTTAATGGGAAAGTGCATTCACCCCAACCTTTGCATCTAGAAACAGACATATGTTCAGAATGATTGAAGACTTCTAAAGAAAGTTAGCCTTATATATTCATTCCGTTTTAGAGTTAGAGGAGAAATTAGAAACCATGTAGTCCAATCAGCTCCTTTTCACACATAAAAAATAAGAGCAGAGATGCTAAGTGTTTCACAGAGAGTCATCATGTGTCCTGATACCTGGAGACATAGATCTTCAGCTGCAAGCAACTGAAGCCTCCTGGTTAACCTAAGCAAGAAGGAATGTGCTGGAAGATAATGCAGTGCACACAGAAATAAAGCAAAGTGCCAAGATCAGAAAGGACAAAACCTAGGCAGCGTCAGTAGTCTCAGGAATAGGAACTGTTCAACTGTTTGTTGTTGTTTGTTTTTTAATATATTTTTATTTATTTTAGAAAGAGAAGAAAGGAAAGGAATAGAAAGATGGAAACATCAATGAGAAACACCGTACAAGGGATCAAGTTCACAACCTGGGCATGTGCCCTCACCAGGAATAGAACCTGTGACCTCTTGGTTCATGGGTTGATGCACAACCAGTGAACCACACAGGTCAGGCTGTTCAACTGCTTTGACAGAGAGACTTCTTAAAACCAGGGGAGCCAGCTGATGTTTTCCCTTATCACTTCATTCATATTAAAGAGTCAAAGAACCAGGAAGAGTCAGATTAACCCTTGGGTCATCTGCCCATTCCTTAGTAGGTACCTTGATTTATAGTTTCATCAACTTTTCATTTAATTGGGGAGAGGAAATTCCACAAAAGGAAATTGCAATACTATTATCCTGTCTCAAAAAAGGAGACTGAATGAAGAAACTTCCTATGTTCACTACACTTATTCAGTGCTCATTATACCACATCAAACTGTCTTATTTAAGTGGAGAAAGCCATGTGCTCATTAAATTCCTTCCTCATACTGCTTACAGATTCATATATTTCTAAAATGATTATTGATATATTCCTCTGACTTTGTCCTATGTCCTTTGTTGACAGAAAATGTCCTTGAGGGAGGTAATACATTTGTAAATTAGAAGGGAAAAGCTTTTGAGTACCTTGTGTACCCAAGATGTTGGGAAAGTGGAATAAAAGGAGAGGTCAGGAACACCAAAGAAAAATATTGTCACTTCACATTTTTGTCTAGTTTTTACCCAAAAAACATCAGGAATTTTACCCTCTATAGGTCATTATTAAATTAGTTTAATATTCTTTACAAGCTTATATCTGTTCAGTCCATTTGCTATGCATTTATACATAACTAAAATAGGATTGTTTATGTATACCATTTTATAAATTTGATTTTTAAATTACAGTATGTTATCAATGTCTCCTCATCATATTAGAATCATTTTCAAGGATGCATTGTATCCCATTATATGGATGCATTGCATTATTTAATCAATATTTTATTGTTAGATGCTGACTTTTTCATTTTTTCTTTCTTATTATCACTACAATGAACTTGTGCTACATATCCATGTGCACATAAATGATCATTTACCTGAAGTAAATTCATGAAGTGGAATTGCTGGGTCAACTCAGTGAACACACTTTTAAGGTTTTTTAAAGAGGCTTTTGATACCTAATACCAAATTATCTTTGTGATCATGCCCATTTCTCCAAACTCCAACCAATAATAACTGGAATAAACAACCAATAGACAAATGTGCCAGTTTGGTAAGTGAAAATGGTACCTCCTTTAAGTTGAATTTCATTGCTCTCTAGTGAGGTTGAACAGTCCATGTATTGGTCAGCCATGTTTATTTCTTTTGTGAATTGCCCGCTCAAGTATTTTACCCATGGAGTTCCCATCTTTTAATTATTGATCTGTTAGGTCTTTGAAAGTTAATATGAACCCTTTGTCATATGCAATAAAAATATTTTACAAATTATTTTTAATTCTTAACAAATTATAGCACAACTTAGTTTTTATTTTTATTTAATTTTTATATGTTTTTATTGATGAGAGAGAGAGAGAGAGAGAGAGAGAGAGATCGATGGAGAGAAACATCCATTGGCTGCCTCTTGCTCGCCCCCAGTCAAGATCTAGCCCGCAACCTGCTCTGACAGGGAATAGAACCAGTGAGTGACCTTTTGGTGCACAGGACAATGCTCAACCAACTGAGCCACACTGGCCAGGGCACAACTTAGTTTTTAAATGTAAACATGTTAGAGAACATAAAATATAAGATAAATTATTTTAATTAGTAATATTTCCACAAGGAAAAGAAAATGACACTACAGTGGAGAAATGACATATGGGAGAACACCAAACATCCATCTGGACCCAACCTACCTTTCCAGACTTTATTCCTGTCATTTCCTCAGATGTCCTCTCCTGCAACATCCTTCAGGACTCAGCTGTGACCAAAAACTCCTCTGAGAAGTCTCCCCTGGCCTTATGTGTTTGTTTATTTAAATTAATAGATTTTATTTCTCAGAGCAGTTTTAGGTTTACAGAGAAAATGAACAGAAGGAACAGAGAGTTCCCGTATCCTCCATCTCTCCTCTGCCCCTTGATCCTTAAAGGCAGAAACACGTAGACCCTCCCTTCACTGTGTACTCATAATAGCATGTACATAATTCAGTATTATACTTGACCCACATGGCAGTTATAACCCATAGTAATCTGTAGATTTCTAGACAACACGAGTGATGTTTTTTAACCTCTGTTTCCCAAAATTTTACTAGTAGCACAGTTTCTACTACATATTATGTATATGATTGCAAAATAGAAAATTTACCTGGCATAAGCCTCAAGCACTGCCGCCCCAAGACTAATTCATATATTCTCATTTAACATAACAACCATGTGTATGGGCTTGGTACTAGTATTAGCTCACATTTTATGAATAAAAAAATTAAGGCTTAGAAAGCTGAGTGATTTGCCTAAGGTCAAACATTACATAACCTGATTCTAATCAAGCCAAATTCTGAGTTGTCAACCTCACCTTTATATTCCCCACCTTAAAACACACACTTACAAATAATTAAATAAATGGTTTTTTGTTTGTTTCTGGTGTTTTTTCTTTATTATCTTTGTTGTTGAAAAGTATTACAGATTCCCCCTTTTTCCCCCCATTGACCCCCTCCTCCCCACTCCTGTCCCCTCCCCAAGCCTTCACTGCACTATTGTCTGTGTCCATGGGTTATGCATAAATGCATATAAGTTCTTTGGTTTTTACCCATAAACTGGGGCTAGATAAACACACACACACACACACACACACACACACACACACCACCTACATACCTTGTAAGGTGGTTGGGAAAATAGACAGAATGCTTTCTTTTTCCATCTATTTTGTTATTAACATTTTCAATTGGTGAATCTTTATCATGTCCCTAATATATGTTACTAGAGGCCCGATGCACAAAATTTGTGCATGGGCATGGTCTCTAGGCCTGGCCAGCGGTCAGGGACAATCTGCGAGGTGACCAGTGGGGCAATTGGGGCACCCACTGACACCTGCCTTAGCTGGCTTGGGGCCTGTGGGCTGGGGGCAGCTCCTGCATTGAGTGTCTGCTCCCTGGTGGTCAGTCCACATCATAGCGACCGGTCATTCCCCCGTTCAGTCGATTTGCATATTAGGCTTTTATTATATAGGATAGCCACTATGCTAAACATAGGAAATGAATAAATGAAAGAAATAAGAATGCTAGAGAGTGAAGCTACCAAAGTCCCAACACACTTAAACTATAATAAATGCTTTTATTGCAGAGAGCTTTATCAACAATGTGAGATAGGAGACTAAGTTCACCTGCAAGACTCAGAGAAAGCTTCACAGAGGAGAAACGCTGGCTCAAAAGTATCCGTATTAGTAGATAAGAGCTCCTGGCCTTGAATCTGAATGCTCTGGATATAAATCTGAGGTGTCACTTTACTACCCACATGGCCTTGAGTAAATTACTTAACCTCTTTGAATCAAACTATCTATGTCACGGGCCTATTGTGAGAATTAAATAATGTAATATATGTAAGGTGTTGAGAGTAGTAAGCACTCAGTAGGATTTAAAAAAATATATGAATCTTAATTAGCTTATTCTAAAAATTACATGGAAGAAAAAATTATAAATATCATTTGGTTTCATAAAAAATGGCTAGCCGATGTAGCTCAGTTGGTTGGGCGTCATCCATGCAAGAGAGAGAGAGAGAGAGAGAGAGAGAGATGGAGAGAAACATCCATTGGCTGCCTCTTGCTCGCCCCCAGTCAAGATCTAGCCCGCAACCTGCTCTGACAGGGAATAGAACCAGTGAGTGACCTTTTGGTGCACAGGACAATGCTCAACCAACTGAGCCACACTGGCCAGGGCACAACTTAGTTTTTAAATGTAAACATGTTAGAGAACATAAAATATAAGATAAATTATTTTAATTAGTAATATTTCCACAAGGAAAAGAAAATGACACTACAGTGGAGAAATGACATATGGGAGAACACCAAACATCCATCTGGACCCAACCTACCTTTCCAGACTTTATTCCTGTCATTTCCTCAGATGTCCTCTCCTGCAACATCCTTCAGGACTCAGCTGTGACCAAAAACTCCTCTGAGAAGTCTCCCCTGGCCTTATGTGTTTGTTTATTTAAATTAATAGATTTTATTTCTCAGAGCAGTTTTAGGTTTACAGAGAAAATGAACAGAAGGAACAGAGAGTTCCCGTATCCTCCATCTCTCCTCTGCCCCTTGATCCTTAAAGGCAGAAACACGTAGACCCTCCCTTCACTGTGTACTCATAATAGCATGTACATAATTCAGTATTATACTTGACCCACATGGCAGTTATAACCCATAGTAATCTGTAGATTTCTAGACAACACGAGTGATGTTTATTAACCTCTGTTTCCCAAAATTTTACTAGTAGCACAGTTTCTACTACATATTATGTATATGATTGCAAAATAGAAAATTTACCTGGCATAAGCCTCAAGCACTGCCGCCCCAAGACTAATTCATATATTCTCATTTAACATAACAACCATGTGTATGGGCTTGGTACTAGTATTAGCTCACATTTTATGAATAAAAAAATTAAGGCTTAGAAAGCTGAGTGATTTGCCTAAGGTCAAACATTACATAACCTGATTCTAATCAAGCCAAATTCTGAGTTGTCAACCTCACCTTTATATTCCCCACCTTAAAACACACACTTACAAATAATTAAATAAATGGTTTTTTGTTTGTTTCTGGTGTTTTTTCTTTATTATCTTTGTTGTTGAAAAGTATTACAGATTCCCCCTTTTTCCCCCCATTGACCCCCTCCTCCCCACTCCTGTCCCCTCCCCAAGCCTTCACTGCACTATTGTCTGTGTCCATGGGTTATGCATAAATGCATATAAGTTCTTTGGTTTTTACCCATAAACTGGGGCTAGATAAACACACACACACACACACACACACACACACACACACACACCACCTACATACCTTGTAAGGTGGTTGGGAAAATAGACAGAATGCTTTCTTTTTCCATCTATTTTGTTATTAACATTTTCAATTGGTGAATCTTTATCATGTCCCTAATATATGTTACTAGAGGCCCGATGCACAAAATTTGTGCATGGGCATGGTCTCTAGGCCTGGCCAGCGGTCAGGGACAATCTGCGAGGTGACCAGTGGGGCAATTGGGGCACCCACTGACACCTGCCTTAGCTGGCTTGGGGCCTGTGGGCTGGGGGCAGCTCCTGCATTGAGTGTCTGCTCCCTGGTGGTCAGTCCACATCATAGCGACCGGTCATTCCCCCGTTCAGTCGATTTGCATATTAGGCTTTTATTATATAGGATAGCCACTATGCTAAACATAGGAAATGAATAAATGAAAGAAATAAGAATGCTAGAGAGTGAAGCTACCAAAGTCCCAACACACTTAAACTATAATAAATGCTTTTATTGCAGAGAGCTTTATCAACAATGTGAGATAGGAGACTAAGTTCACCTGCAAGACTCAGAGAAAGCTTCACAGAGGAGAAACGCTGGCTCAAAAGTATCCGTATTAGTAGATAAGAGCTCCTGGCCTTGAATCTGAATGCTCTGGATATAAATCTGAGGTGTCACTTTACTACCCACATGGCCTTGAGTAAATTACTTAACCTCTTTGAATCAAACTATCTATGTCACGGGCCTATTGTGAGAATTAAATAATGTAATATATGTAAGGTGTTGAGAGTAGTAAGCACTCAGTAGGATTTAAAAAAATATATGAATCTTAATTAGCTTATTCTAAAAATTACATGGAAGAAAAAATTATAAATATCATTTGGTTTCATAAAAAATGGCTAGCCGATGTAGCTCAGTTGGTTGGGCGTCATCCATGCACCAAAAGGTTGCAGGTTCTATTCCTGGTCAGGGCACATGCCTGAGTTTCAGGCTTGATCCTAGTATGGGGGGTGCAGGAAGCAGCCGATCAATTGATGTTACACTCTCACATCAATGTTTCTCTCTTTTTCTCTCCCGTCCTCTCTCTCTAAAAATCAATAAACTACTCTTTAAAAAAAATGAATAACAATAGGGAAGAGAATTTACCCTACTAGAAATCAAAACATACTATACCACTAGAATAAAACAATGGAATATTGATTAGCCTAAGACTAAATAAATAAATCAAGGAAAAGAATAGTGTTTAGGGGGACAATTCTGAAGCAAATGTCTACAATTCTACAGGATTCCCCAGAGGTTCTCCAACAAAATAATTAAGCTTCAATTTTCTACAGTAGTAACCCATTTATTAACACACTGGTTATTGGCTTTCTTCCCCTTTCCATCTCACTTTCTTCACTCCTTTACCTCCCAATTAAAATACCTATTGTGATAGCGATTTATTATAAGAAATATATATATATTTGGTCTTCATTCTTATTCCTGGAACAAAGTCCCAAATCCTTGGAATTGCCTAAGTGAGAAGAGAGATAAAGATGTGTTTGTTACTCATAACAAGCTCTTTTCAATTACACTTGAGCTTATGTTAATGTAGATTTATAAATCTACAAGCTCTTTTCAATTACACTTGAGCTTATGTTAATGAGATTTTTGGAAAGCTCCAAGATAACCACAGGTTAAGGGCTGGTTGTCAGAGGAACCAGCAAGTGATTAAGAGGATTAGAATTTTTAGCCTCACCACTCAACCTCTGAAGAAGGGAGAGGGGCTGAAATTTAAAGTAATCACCAATGACCAGTGATTTAATCAATCATGCATACCTAGTGAAGCCTTCGAGAAAACCCAAAAGGACGTGTTCGGGGAGCTACTGGGTTGGTACACACATGGTGGTTAGAGGGCTGTGAGCCTGGGAAGGGCATGGAAGCTTGGTGCTCCTTCCCTCATACCTTGCCCTGTGCATCTCTTCCATCTGGCTGTTCCTGGGGTGTAGCCTTTGTAATAAATTGGTAATCTAATAAGTAAAACTGTTTTCCCTAGTTCTGTGAGTCATTCTAGCAAATTATCAAACCTCAGGAAGGGGTTGTGGGAACCTCCCATTTACAGCCAGTCAGTCAGAAGCTTGGGAGACAATCTGGATTTGCAACTGGCACCTGAAGTGGGGCAGCAGTCTTAACTTGTGGGATCTGATGCTATCTCCAGGTAGATAGCGTCAGAATTTAACTGAATTATCGGACACCCAGCTGGTATATGCAGAACTCGGGAAAATTGCTTAGTATGGGAAAATACCACACACCCTGGAGTACAGAACATTTAGTGAGTGGTGAGTAGAGAAGAAAAACAAAGAGTTTCTCTCATTATACATAGTTATATTCAAGTCTCTTTCTCAGAATCTGCTTATGAGGGAACCCCAACTAAGATAAGAGATACTTAAGATTTTACTCTGCATGCTTCTGTATAGTATTAATTTTTCATAATCACAGCATATTCATGTTGGACTGGTATCATTCAAAGAATATAATTAAAAATTATTAGCCTTGCCATGGCTGGGTGGCTTGGTTGGTTGTAGCATTGTCCCATACACCAAATGGTTTCAGGTTCAATTCCTGGTCAGGGCACTTACCTAGGTTACAGGTTTGATCCCTACTACCGGAGGCAATTAACTGATGTTTCTCTTTCACATCGATGTTTTTCTCTCTCTCTCCCTGCCTCTCTCTCTAAAATCAATAAATAAACAACAACCAGATATCCTTGGATGAGAATTAAAAAACATATATGTTAGCCTGGCTAAATCAGACCTGTGAATTTAGAATACTGTTTTAGGGTTTTATGTTTTGTTTTACTAAGGGTAGACCTTGTAAATGTTTACCAGTGTCTTCATACTCTTATAAATCTCTCAAAATTTAGATTCAGAGTTCTATATTTCCAACTCATTTTTCACATTTAGAGACTGATAACATAGAATTATAGACAAAGATTCCTGAAGTGTATTTTTTATAGATTTATAAATCTACAAAGACCTGCCATTTATAGATCTGCTATTCCCTCAACAAAGAACATTAATGGGATTTATCTCTCTCATTTTAAAATGTTTGAAGTCTCATGCACTATAAAACTTTAACTAAAGGACATTTAGAAACATTATCTCTTAAAAACATGTGAGTGTTAATCACCAAAAAGAATACAGGGAAGTGTGCAGAGCTGGATATGTAATCCAGGGAATGACAGAAGCATAGTCTCAACAATTGATGGAGCTCAGGAAATACCACTTATTTCAAGTCTAAACTGAGAACTGTTCTCCACAGGAAGCAGGAAATTGAAGCCGAGGATTAAAGGACATAAGCTTAGAAACAGAAAGAGTGTAATCTAAGGGGGATATGATACCAAGCAGAAAAGCTGGAGTTAAAAATGAAACTGGCCAAGGTATTGTATGGGCAATAGAGAAAATCAAAAGACCAGTATAATCCACATGCAGTGCCATTGCTGGGGTAAACCACACAAACCCCAGTGAGTCAGCAAATGGACAGCTCTCATCACAGCTGATGCTGATGGGAAAGTAAAAAAGGGATATTGATTAAACAATACACAAAATAACCACAGAATGGTAGGTTTGTGAGTAACAGAGAAAGAGTTTTCAGTAAACACTCATGTCAGACACTAACTACTCATCAAACTCCATTGGTCCTTATAAAACTATCAAAGTGGCAAAAAAGAAGATGCCTAAAAGGAGTTTTAGCAGGCATCCTTCTACAATGGAAGAATTATTCAGCCTGGATCTGTTCAGTATCAAAAAGGAATAAACGTAGCCAGTACAATAGAAAAACCAAAGAGACATGGTACCAATGTCATCATATCCTTCCAAATCTCAGTAGAGAGGAAGCAGTTGTTAAAGCCAGAGCTACATGGTACATTAAACTAGTAATGTGGGCTCCATTTTTCTTAATTATATCTTTACTAGAGGCCTGGTGCACAAAATTCATGCACTGGGGGGGGGGGTTCCTTTGCCTGAATTTCGAGAGGATGCAGGCCAGGCCGAGGGACCCCAGTGGTGCATGATTGGGGCTGGGGAGGGACGTAGGAGGTTGGCCAGCCAGGGAGGGCCCACGGGAGGGCCCGAGGGAGGGCTCCAGGGCGTGTCCGGCCTGTCTTGCTCAGTCCCGATCAGCCAGACCCCAGCAGCAAGCTAACCTACTGGTCGGAGCATCTGCCCCCTGGTGGTCAGTGCACGTCATAGTGAGCAGTTGATCGGCCTCAGCCTATCATTAGCATACTAGAGGCCTGGTGCACAAAATTTTGTGCACTCGGGGCGGGGGGGTCCCTCAGCCCAGCCTGTGCCCTCTCGCAGTCTGTGACCCCTTGGGGGATGTCCACCTGCTGGCTTAGGCCCACTCCCCAGGGGATCAGGTCTAAGTTGGCAGTCAGACATCCCTCTGGCAGCCCGGGAGCCCTCTGGGAATGTCCACTTGCCAGCAGGGAGCAGGCCTAAGCTGCAGCCGGACATCTTTAGCGCTGCTGAGGAGGCAGGAGAGGCTCCCGCCATCACTGCTATGCTGGCAGCTGTCAGCCTGGCTTGTGGCTGAGCAGAGCTCCCCCTGTGGGAGAACACTGACCACCAGGGGGCAGCTCCTGTATTGAGCATCTGCCCCTTGGCGGTCAGTGTGTGTCATAGTGACCAGTCATTCCCAGTCGTTCTGCTGTTATGGTCAATTTGCATATTACCCTTTTATTATATAGGATTACACTTTGATTGGTTGAACGGATGACTGACACTTAGGATATTAGGCTTTTATTATATAGGAAAACATATCAAATCAAAATTGTCCTTTTAATTATTAATGGTAGGTACTTGAAATACCAGGAATCAACAAATAGTAGTCAAGATACTAGTGCTCAGGGCACTATCCTATCTAATAATAGACAAACATGGTAATTGACCGTACCTTTGCTATGCCTCCCACTGGCTAATCAGCAAGATATGTAAATTAACTGCCAACAAAGATGGCGGCTAATTTGCATACTGCAGGCAGATCCCGCTGCGCCGCCCGCCTGGGGCTGGCGGCAGCGCGATCCCCAGCTGCTGGCCGCCCCAGCACGAGATCCTGGCCTGCCAGAGACGGGGCAGACACCGCGGGATTGGACGTGCCATCTGCCACCAAAGGAGCGGGCCTAAGCCAGCAGGTGGTTATCTCCCGAGGGGTCCCAGACTGTGAGAGGGCACAGGTTGGGCTAAGGGACCCCCCCCCCCCCGCCAGTGCACAAATTTTTGTGCACCGGGCCTCTAGTCCTATATAATAAAAGCCTAATATGCAAATCAACCAAACAGCTGAATGACCAGTCACTATGACGTGCACTGACCACCAGGGGGCAGATGCTCAATGCAGGAGCTGCCCTCAGCCTGCAGACCCCAGGCCAGCCAAAGTGGGTACCAGTGTGGGGCCCTGGATCGCCCTGCCAGTCACCCCGCAGAGGGAGATGACCAGCAGCAATGGTGGGGGTGGGAGGATGGGGCCAGTGAGCAGGCAGGGCCAGGCCAGCCAAGGGGGTACCAGCGGGGGCCCCCTGGTTGCCCCATCAGTCACCCCTCAGATTGGCCCTGATCGCCAGCCAGGCCTAGGGACCTACCCGTGCACGAATTTCATGTACCGGGCCTCTAGTGTACTCATAATTGGTGCTATATAAAGGTTCCTAAGCTGGGAATTTAGAGCACGTGCTAAAAGAAAACAGAAGTTTGGGACAGTGAGAATGGACTCTGAATCCATCTGTTCAAGATTAGTGGTGTCATCTGCCTGATGGAATCCTTTCTCTACTTTCTATTAGAAAGTAGAAATAATCTTGCAATTCTGCTGATAAACATATACTTCAAATGAAGTATTTTGAAAGTGGATGAAAGCTTAGTATATTGCATTTCTGGCACCGTTCGAGAGACCTCTTGAAAAAGTATTCGGTCAGCACCTTCAAGGTCAAAGCAAGATGACATTAAGCCCGAAAGAAAGATCTTTTGAGTCTAACTAGTTTCTTCATGACCTCTTTGCTGCATAACAAACTTATGGCTTAAAATGATAACCATTTTATTTGCTGATAGTTCTGTGGGTCAGAAATTTGAGCTGGTTTCAAAGGGTGACTTTTCTGCTGATCTCACCCATTCTGCTGATGGTCACTCTTTGTAGACACTATCATCTGGAGACCATTAGGGATGCATGGTCCAAGTTGGCCTTACTCAAGTCTGGCAGTTGGTCTTGGCTTTGGCTGGACCTCTGTCTCCACGTGGTCTCTCAACCTCAAGAAGATTGCTGCGGCTTTTCCACGTGGTGATGGCAGTGTTCCAAAAGGAAAAGAGCAGAAGCTTCAAAAGTCTCTTAGAGTCTACACAATGTTACTTCCGCTCCATTTTATTGGGAGAGCAAGTCACAAGGCCAGCCCAGATTCAAGGGTTTGGAGAAAGAATTTGACCTCTTAATGAGAGAAGTAACAAAGTCACAATTGCAAAGAAATACTAGTACATAGATAAGGAAAATCATTGCAGATATCTTGATGAACAGTTATCACAGTTAGGAAAATGCCTTTTCCTTTAGGATCTTGGAAAGAAGCTGAGAAGGCCACAAGAGGCCACACAGGAGAGGCTCTAGGTACATTTACGGTGGGATCTTAGAAGCAGTCTGGACCACTGAATACTTAAATATTAAAAGAGTTAGGGAAAATGCTAAACCAAGACAAACTGAAGCTCTTTTCATTCACCAAAATATTGCCAAACTTAGTCTAGGACAGGGGTGGGCAACCCCTGGCACGCGTGCCAAACATGGCATGCCAGTAACTTTTGCTGGCACACGGAACCCTTTCTTATAATCTTCCGTTTACAATTTTTTTCTTAATATCAACTTTTTTATTTTTCAGATAAATTCAGTGTAGGTGCATCTTAGATAAATAAATAATTTTACATAACAAGTTATCTTAAAGACCATAGACATGGATTGACGAGAGGGGAAGAGCAATTTCAATGCCTCCGCCTTAACTCTCCCTGCCTTCCTAGATCCGACCAGTGTTTTGGTTTCATTCACATACGCTTGTGAATCTTTGTTCTCAGTGATGAATTTTGTTAAGTCTCATAATAGGAGTAGCCTGACGGATGAAAGTAGTAGCTCCTGCATATCTCTGAAGGTCACGAAATATAAACCTGATGTAAAATCTCTGTCATCAGTGATGCAGCAGCAAAAGTCCCACTGATAATATTAAACGAAGTCATAAAGTTTTCTGTCCGACTATGAGTGTACATGTATACATTAAAAAATATCCGAAACCGGTTTGGCTCAGTGGATAGAGCGTCGGCCTGCGGACTGAGGGGTCCCGGGTTCGATCCCGGTCAAGGGCATGTACCTGGGTTGCGGGCACGTCCCCAGTGGGAGATGTGCAGGAGGCAGCTGATCGATGTTTCTCTCTCATCGATGTTTCTAGCTCTCTATCTCTCTCCCTTCCTCTCTGTAAAAAATCAATAAAATATATTAAAAAATGTATTTTTCATCATCATATACTGTGATTTTGTCGCTCAAATGAATTTTATTATTTCTTCAAGGTTCTTCACATATGTACACCTTAAGAGATATCAAGTAGGCATGCAAAAAATTAGGGTTGGCACGCAGAAGAATTTTGAGTCAGAGATTTTGCTGGTTTTGGCACGCACTCACAAAAAAGGTTGCCCACCCCTGGTCTAGGTCTAGGATATCCATATTTAACAATCAGATCATTTCCCAAATATTTACCTTGCTTATCTGAAATGTTTTTCTTCCAGATTTTCAGACGACTGACTTCTTCACATTATTTAAGACCAACCTTAAAAAAAAAAAAAAAAAAGAACAAGCTTAAACTTTGCCTCCTTAGGGAAACCTTCCCTGATCACCTTAATTAAAGTTAATTTCTCTCATTTCACTATCACATTTTCTTCATAACAATATCACTATCCAAAATAACTTCAATATTTGTCTACTGAATCATGATGCGTCCTTCACTAGAATGTAAGCTCCATGAGATTTAAGATTCTACTACTTTGTTTAGCACAGTAACATCAGCAAGTAATGAGTGCTTGCAAAGGTAACGAAGTGAGAACCAGATTTTGATAATTACTTCTCCACTACTAACCTAAGCTTGGCCCAAATCTTAATCTCTACTATAAAGTGCAAAGTAGATGACACCATTTCCTCATCCTTGGGCTCAGAGTTTACTAAGCTTTTCCTGTTGAAACATGCCTGCTTGGGACTTCCCATTTATGTTACAGATACTAGTCTTTGGAATGCATCTAATTAACTTCTATTTCCTTCTTTTGTAAACCTGAGAAAATACTCGCCTCACTTATTATGCAAATTAAATGAGATTCCATGTGTTAAATGCACAATACAGTACCTGGTATAGTTAGATACTCAATAAATTCAATTGTGACTAATGACTTGTACATATCTCAGTCCCAATCAATATTCCATTGATTTTTTTGGGTTTATTTTAAATTACCAATTCTAGTCATCTATTTCCGAAAGATTCTCTGACCCCCTCAGAAGGTCCTAGAAAAAAGTCTGATGATTGATGTTTGCAATGTCCAGAACAGAAATACAAGACTACACCTATTAGCATTCATAGGGTCAGAATAACACATAGAGTACCACCCAAGATGTTCTTTCACATGTGGCCATTGGTGTTCTTGCCTGCTGAGCAACCTTTCCACTTTTCTTAACCTTCTGGTATTCCAGCCAACCTTTTCCCCCTTCCCCATAAAACCTAGGTCCTGAATCTAAGCTCACCTAAGCTTTTGTTGCTCATCTAGGTAGTGATGCCCCCACTTTCTCTACTCTTAGTAATGACCTTTATTAGACTATCAGTGCCCCAGACATTTTATCATTTCATATTTATTACTATTATTGTAATGATTTCTAATCACATTCTGTAGTCACAGCATAAAGTCCTTTTCATTAAATTAAAATTGCATTAGTGTAACCGCTGAATCTGAAAAGCCTGCTGTGTTTGTTCTAGGAGGGTGTTTTCCCTAGAAACAAGAACATTAGTTTGCTCAAATCACAGGCTCTTTTTCATGCTGTTAAAATGCTTGCTGCTTATTCTTGTTAATATGTTAGATACAATCCCACTGGTGAGGACAGCATATCAGCATATGGTCATGTCCTTGTCACCTTCCTCACTATTGGTTGGTCCCTCAGGATTCCCAGAGCACCATCTTGATCTCATAGAGTCATTTTGCTGCAGTCATGTCTTATAACAAAGATTCTTATTTACATTTCTCAACTGTTCCTAACAGTCCCTTTTTCTTCTTTATTCATCTCTGTGAGAAGACAATTAATGGACAATTAGGTTCAGTTATGTCACTTAGCTGACATAAACAGCTAGTGACAGGTTTAATGACATAAGCCCAGTCTTCTTAATTTCCCTACACAGGGCTCCTGGGGAAAAGACATAGGACCTTGTTGGGTCTATCAGAGGAAGGTAACAAAATAATCTATTAACCTAAGAAAAATGGGATGTAGCAGTTACCAAAGTAAATTCTGATATTTTTCTCTTGGTAAAGAGGATCAGTAAATCTGGCATAGGGATCCTTAGGAACATGTACTGATTGATGGTGCACCATGATGGTCAATAAGAGACCCCTGTCAGTGATATCATAGTTTAAATTATAACACTGAAGAAACTATGGGACTTGAGAACCTTAATGAAAAACATGATCTGCTTTAAAGTCTTTGGATGTTATATAGGCTATGACAATTCTACAAAGAGGTTTTAAAAACTCAGGAGTATAAAAAGCTATGTGACCTGCCCCTTATTGGAATTCATTTTGGTATAACACAGGGGTGAGGGGTAGTATCTAAGTTTCCTTTTAGTGCAGATATAAGATTATTTTGCCTAATGGCCATATCCTTTGCAAGAAAAAATATTTTTAATGATACGTCTTGAAAAAGAAGGAAAAAAGTGAAATTGGTTAGAGACTTATGTAAGGGATGCAGAAAAGATTTCTAAAGAAGGCCCATTTATTCTGTTGAGAACGTCACTGGCTTTGGGTAGGCCAAGCTATACTCAAGCTGAGTTTGGCAGTAGGTGACATAGCTAAATGACTCTGCCACTAAAGCGTGGGAAAAATTGGAATTTTGTTCCTTACATGACAGGACAGAAAAGTGAGAAAGGTACAGAAAGCTGACATCAAGCTGAACTGTGTTCTGTTAATGTGATGTAAGAACCCCTGCACATGGCCACCTTCAGCAAAGTCGTCTCTGCACACATGTAATGCCTCTGCGAATGTTTTCAGTGGCCATTCGGGAAAAGACCAAAATCGCAATTGGCTTAACATAATATGAAACAGGCAATGTGAGCAGAATGATGCATGATCTATAAACTAGACTAAGTTAAATGGAAGCAGGAGCTCTGAGCTAGAAACGATTATGAGATCACAAGACCTCGGGGAATACACATAAATCTTGAGGAAAATTTTGGACATCTACAATCCACAGGGCAAGGGTGAATTAAGTCAATCTCACCCCTGTCTTAGGTGGCCCAGGGAACCAAGAGGTCATCTGAATTATGCAAGTTGAGTTTGACAACTTCATTAAAAATATACTTCATTAAATATATATAAAGTAGTGCTTATAATCTGAAATACTACTCATAAATGGAGTTCTGAAAATAGTAAAATCCACACACATAACGTATCAATATAACATTAATCATGTTCTTTATCTTTCTATCTCTGAAGTTAAATAACTGTTTTAAAAAAGAATGCCCATGAAAATGTCAAAATATTAAGCATTTTAAGCACGTTAATAGATAATTTTATCCTTTACATTTGAAATGTCAACATGTCCTAGCAATCCTTTTACTTGTCCTTGACAAGTTTATATTTCCTCTCCTTACAGCTATTTCCAAATCTTCACTGCTATCTTCAAGCCCCCTTCTTGGTTCCCTACTACCCATACTTTTTGCAGATGACTTAGCTTCCTGATTAATACAGAAACTTGAAGCCATCAGATATTATTTCCATAAACTTATTGCCGCTTCCTATAAATATACCTACATTTCACAGATCTAATTTAATCTCAGAGGAACCATCTCACCTCTTTCAGACCTTGCTATTTTCTTTTTTCTACATTCAAACTTTCCTTTTCTACTAGCAACATGTTCTCAGACTATAATCAATTTCGCTCACACTAAAAAATAAACTCTGTTACCTCATATTCCACCAAATACCACTCACTATCTATTTTCCCTTCTCATACAAACTCATTGTAAGTGTAGTCTTTATTTTCTGTCTTTACTATCTCATAGCACACTTATTCCCAATTCAATAAATATTTCCTTAACAGCTACTATTCATCAGACACCATGCTATGTGAAATTATTACAAAATTGCTCTCTCCTCACGATTCCACGGAAAGTGTACTAGATTACCATGGCCCTCCTAATTGCAAATACAAGGAGTATATTTTGATCCTTGTTTTTTGTTTTGTTTTGTTTTGAAAATTTCTTAAGAATTTATTTGAGCCAAATTGATGACATACTGGGAACCAAGATCACAAGTACTCTCCCTTGTTTTGTTTTTTAAGTTTAGTTTTATTTTTTAATATATGTATTTATTATTTTATTTTTTAAATATATTTTTATTGATTTCAGAGAGGAAGGGAGAGGGAAAGATAGAGACATCAATGATGAGAGAGCATCACCTATGGGCTGCCTCCTGCACGCCCCCTACCTGGGATCAAGCCAGCAAACCGGGCATGTGCCCTGAAGGGGAATTGAACTATGACCCCTTGCTTCATGGGTCAATGCTCAACCACTGAGCCACACCAGCCAGGCAAGTCTTATATTTCTTGACTTGTCTGCAGCATTTGATAATTTATTCACTCTCACCTTCTTGAAATTCTTGTAATCTGTGACAGCTCATTTTCCTCTTTGATTTCTTTACATAGTCTTAGTGGAAAAGGCTGCAGAGAAAGGTTGAGTGAGAAGTACTAAGGGGAAAAATTATTTTGCCAAATTTTCCCTTGGAAAAAGAGTGGTAGGACCCTAATTTATGTACAGTCTAGTGATACAAGCTTAGACTCAATAGATACATCTCTTTTTTGTAAGCTTTTTAAGAGCATGGGCCTAGATGTCTTCACTAAATTATTCCCAACACTTAGAAGAGTTTGCAGTGCACGATGGATTTTTTATAACAGCTTTATTGAGAAATAATTACTATACCATAAAATCCACTCTTTTAAAGTGTAAAATTTATTTTAGCATATTCACAGAGTTATGCAACCATCACCACTATATCATTTAATAATATTTTTATCATCTCAAAAAGAAATCCTTTACTCATTAGCAATTATTCTTGATCCTCTTTCCTCCTCTCAGCCCCTGGAAGCCACTAACTATTTTCTACCTCTATAGGTTTGCCTACACTGGATATTTTATATAAATGGGATTACATAATATGTGCCCTTTTCTTGCCTGTTTTCTTTTACTTAGCATAATGTTTTCATGATTCATCCATGTTATAACCTGTATCAGCACTTCATTCCTTTTATGGCTGAATATAATATATTCACATACCTATTATATGAATATATTTTGTTTATTCATTCATCAGGTGATGGGCATTTGAGTTGTTTCCACTTTTTGGCTATTATAAAAATTCAGCTACGAACAATCAAAAATAAGGTTTAGTTGGACATATGTACTCCATTCTCTTGGGTAGATTCCAAGAAGTAGAATTTCTGGGTCATATGGTAACTCTATGTTTACATTTTGAGGAACTGCCAAACTGCTTTTACAAAGGGGCTGAACAATTTTACAATCCCACCAACAATGAATGAGGGTTTAAATTTCTCCACATCCTCACTTATACTTGTTACTGTCTTTTAAATTTATTTATATTGATTTCAGAGAGAAAGGGAGAGGGAGAGAAAGGTAGAAACATCAGTGATAAGAGAGAATCATTGATTATTATCTTTTTTATGCTAGCCATCCTAGTACATGTGAAGTGATGTCTTGTGGTTTTAATTTGCATTGCTCTAACAGTTAATAATGTTCAGCATCTCCTCATGTGCTTCTTGGCTGTCTGTATAGTCAATAAATATTTTATGAATGAGTGTATACAATCACAGACACTGAAGCAAGCTCTCAAGAATGCCATCTATAGCTATTCAGATAGTTACTGTTTAATAGAAATGAATGAATAGCAGGGGTAGGGAGTATATTATTGATCAGATAATGGAATACCCAAACACCTCACTTAGTTAATGTAGCTGATGTCTATGTTTGCTTTGTTCAATACTGACATTTGATATTTAAGTTGTCAAAGATGATCAGTGCCTCTCATTCTGATTCCAAATTCTTTCAAGCAAATGCAAAGAGAAGGAAAGGTCAGAAGTTATATAGAAAAAAATATATTGTCAGAGGGAATGATTGTCTTACATCATTTGGAGGACCAAGAGTCAGGAATTATTATGGCTCTAAGGTATCTTGACTTAGTTGTTCAAAATGCTAATAAGCCATGTGTATAGAGAATCATTTTTGAGGTAACTGGTTATCTATCTTGATGTTAGAATATTATAGATCTCAGGCAATGGTTTAATAAATAATCCAAAAAGCTCATATATATGTAGTAAAAACATGTTTTATTTATAATCAGAAGGTACCATAATATTTATTCTTTTGAAATATTAATCTTTTGAAAGCCTTGTTTTTGTTCTTATAAATATTAAGTGTTTAATTAGGTACACATATTCTTACTTGTAAAATCATTTAAAAATGTGTTAGTTTCCTAGCTGACTGAAGTTTAGAAACTTCTTTTGAATGGTCTTGCTTCTATGATAGGTTTAATATATATCACATCAGGACTATCTCAAATATTTAGGACAGTTGTACTGTAATAAAAAAAAAGTAGTGGATTTGGTCTGCCTACCAGCCACTGCCCCATTCTGATAGCAGCTCTATTTCCTTTTGGTGAATAACATCTAACCCTATGAACACAATCTGATGCAACTGTAATTCCCCTAACCAACAGATATCCCTGTACTCCACACTAGGCCAGTTGGAAATGTCTTTCCTGAAAAGTTATGATTTTTTTAATTAGTCTTTTTTGTTATAACTTAAAGCACAGATATAAAGAATTACACAAAATAAGTGTATGATTTAGTGAATTATTAAAACAACCACTGCCAACATAAGAAAAAACAAACAACCCTTTCCAACCACTCCAGAAGTTCTTTCTTGTTGCCCATCACAAAGGCTATTTCTCTTGCTATAAAAATAATCATCATCCTGCCCAGGCCGAGTGGCTAAATTGGTTGGAGTACACCAAAGGTTACAGGTTCAATTTCCCGTCAGGACACATGCCTAAGATACAGGTTTGAACTCCAGTCAGGTGGCAACCAATCCATGTTTCTCTCTCACATTAATGTTTCTCTCTCCCTTCCTCTCTCTCTAAAAAAATTAATAAAAACATATCCTCAGGTGAGGATTAGGAAAAAATAAAATTAAATAAATAAATAAAATATAAATCATCATCCTGATTCTTATAGTGATCACTTCTTAAGTTTATGATTTAATCATTCAGGAAAGTGTCCCTGGATATTATAATTTAGTCTTGCCTATTTTTTAAAAATCTGGTATTTTTGTTTTGTTTTTTTGTTGTTGTTTTTTTAATTTCTTAAAGTATTACAAAGAGTATTACACATGTCTCCTTTTTCCCCTCCATGACATCCCCCGGCTTCCCCCACCCCCCAGTGTCTTGTGTCCATTAGTTATTCTCATATGCATGCATATAAGTCCTTCAGTTGATCTCCTACCCCGCCCCCAAACCCTCCCCATGGTTCCCACTGCAGTTTGACAGTCTGCTCAATGCTGCTCTGCCTCTGTATCCATTTTTGTTCATCAGTCTATAATGGTCCTTATTATCCATAAATGAGTGAGTTCATGTGGTATTTTTCTCAGCTTCCCAGGGGCCATCTCAGTCTCACAGGGGCCATCTCAGTCTCACAGGGGCTGTCTCAGCCTCACAGGGGCCGCCTCAACCTCACAGGGGCCATTTCAACCTCACCGGGGCCGTTTCACCTTCACCGGGGCCGTTGCAAGTTCACCAGGGTTGTCTGGTATGTTTTTTAATCCACAGGCTCCCTCTCTACATTTCTCTTCCCTTAAGATACATTTGTTGAAGAACTTTAGGACCATTTGACCTTTAGAGTCTGGATTTTGCTGATTACACCCTCATGGTGCAATTAAACATGCTCCTTTCTCCTATTTTCTATAAAGTAGCAGTGGGATTCAGAGACTTAGTCATATTTGTCAGGAAGCACATAAGGTCTGGTTTTCTCTCTTTCTTTATGTAAGTAGCCATTGATGCTCAATGTATCGATCTATTAATTCATTGAAAATTTTAAAATGCTGATATTTTAATTCTGTCATTTCATTTTCATATGTTAGTTGGAAATTTTTTATATTACTTTATTACCCAGTGATACAATTCATATAGGAAATGCAGATTAAATACATGATTGTTTTATTTTCCTGGTTTTCAAGATAATGAATTGGTTAGCTATTTGCCTCAGAAAGTAACCAATTGGGATTTTCCTCCCAATATCATTCTGATAATTCAATATCACATATTTAAACTTATCTAATGGATTTTGATCCATTGTAATTCTTATCTTTATTGAAGCTCAATTATCTCATATTTGGCCAGTGGGAGCTTATTCAAGTTGTTTCCTGCATCCTATTGACATTATTCTATTTTTTTTCTAGAAAGAAGATATTTATTTTTGGTATGTAAATTGCATATTTTATAGTTTAGTATTTTGTTTTTATTTTGAGTTACTCCTTGAGGGAGAAGCACCATAATATTTTCTGTTATTCAATGTTAATGGGCCATAATCAAGTAAGACCCACACCATAACAAAAAGGCAAAAGTGGAAAAAAATCTGCAGAGTTCAGTCAGTCTACTAGTATACCATCCCACTCAACCCCACTCCTGGAATTATGTAGATTGATAACTCCAGGACAATTCAGGGGCTATCATAAATTTGTGTGTCTGACAGTTTACGATTAGATTCAGGTTATGATTTTTGGTAGAAATACTACAGAATGTTACAAATATAAGGAATGGTATTTAAAACCAAATCTTAGCTCAGATGTTCTCATTGCAACAAGCACTCACTGCTTTTAGACCCACTCAGTAGAAATCAAAGATTTCTAAAATGAATTCTGCTTCCAGTGATAACAGAGTAGCATATGAAGACATACAGGTGAAAATTTCCCAAGAGAGAGTGGAGAAGTACAGCACACTCCAGGCAGGAGAAATACAAGCAAAATCTCAACTATGTACATCATAGTCCAACTGCTGGAAAACAAAATTTTAAAAAAAAATCTTAAAAGCAGCCAGAGATAAGAAGAGAAGTAACACTCAGCAGAACAATGCTATAAATGGTAGATAACTTTCATTAAGAAACTACAAAACCAGTTCTTCCCCACTGAGAATCCCATTTCTTAAGAACATGGGTAAAAATAGATTTATAATACTCCATAATTATTTACTTGTTTTATCCCACATTACATACACATTAGTTTCAGGATAACAATACTGATACCATCACTGCCAATTGAGAGCATAGAAAAGTTAAAAATGTGTGTTGTGCCTACTTTCTCCACAGTGTATGTGTACTATATTTATATTGTTGGACAACATAAGTTTTATATATTGGTTCTTTTTTACCTGTCTTTAATATTCTTTTAACTCTAACTCTCTTTCTCTTTTTCATTTCCTTTTTTCTTTTTAAACTTTGCATCCTTTTTATTTCTTTTTCTGTTGAGGCATTATTTGTTGTACTTACTCTTTTGGTTAGTCTTTATTTCTAAAATCGTACGTGCTTTTTGCTTTTAAATTTGTCTTGAGTCTGTCACCTCATTTTTGAGTTTCTGTAATTTTTATTTTTAGTTGTTTTTCATACCTTGTATCATTTTAAATGTCTTTTGTTTTAAAAGAGAATATTACAGTTCTAACCTTATTATTCGTAGGTTTTTCATGATTTTATTGTCTATAAGGATTCAGTTGTTCATTTTATTATCTATGGTCTTTATTCTTCTGTCTTATGGTAACTTTGTAAGGGATTTGAATGATACTTTTCTGTTCATTTTTATATCAATTTTGTGTTTCAAACTCTAAGAAGGAGGGTTGTTGCAGATAGCTTTTCTGACTACATGGAGCTCCTTCTGTTGTTTTTTTTTTTCACATAATGTTTAAACACTTAGAAGTTTTCTTCTCAGATTTTCTGGCTCCTCCTCCTCCATTATTTTCTGGGTTGTCCCTCTTTTATTTACTTTTGTTTAAACATATTTTTATTGCTTTTAGAGAGGAAGGGAGAGGGAGAGATCGAAACATCAAGGATGAGAGAGAATCATCAATTGGCTGCCTCCTGCACACCCCAGCCCGCAACCCAGACATGTGCTCTGATCAGGAATTGAACCATAACATCATAAGTCGACGCTCAACCACCAAGACACACTGGTCAGTCTAGGTGGTCTCTCTTTTAAATCCCCATTGTCCCTTAATATTATTTCACTCTAAAAAATTTCTCCTTCAGTGTGGAACCCAAGAGAACTAGGATAGACTATTCCAACAGTACTTACACTATGCCTCATCATCTACTGTGTTCAGCAAAATACCTCTGTTTCAACTGATATTCCCCAATTAGTCTAGTGCCATTTCTGGAGATATCTGTTGGCTATTTGAGTATTTTTCTGTTCCTAGGTTTGTCAGATACCCTATTGTTTCCCCCAGTTTCTTCCACTAAGACAGTAATAACACATAGGCCTGTGGACATTGGTTCTTTGGGGTTTGTGGGAACATCTTATAATTCTCTCCAGATAGTTTTTCTATCTAGTTGCTTGCTCTACTTTTATGTAAAAATTCAAGAAAACTGAAAAAAACTCTGCTATACTCATGGGATCTTCTTCCAAGAATTCCTGAAATTTGAATCTTGAGCAGACTAATAAAGGTACTGAAAATAGTTGAAATCAGTGGAGATGTTCAAACCAAAATTTTGCTGATAAGACTTTTTCTATAGTTTTTATTAATTGATACTCAGAGCTGCCTGAGTCTTAATATCTTTCTGACAAATTCCTTTTTACTTAAGTTAGCCAGAGTTAATTTCTTTTGTTTGAAAACAAAGATTCCAAACTGCAATGAAAATTTAAAAGTTAGTAATGAAACTTCTAGTTCAGCTATGACATGTAAAAAGTATGGATATTATCACTGCTGTTGACAAAAAAAAAGGGGGGGGTGGTCCTGGTACCATTGTAATGAACCTAATTATTAATAACAAGAAAGGAGCAAAGGGAAGGCCAAATATTATAGGTATGTTCTTTGGGGCAGCTTCACCAGGAAGCTAAAGCTTTACACTCTCCAGGGAGCTACCAGTCTATTCCCCATAGATCACAAATTGCTGAGGGAAGGGACTGAACAGGAAGGAGAATAAATGCATGCCCAGTAAGGATGGGGGTACTACAGAAGGTTCTTTCTGTCAGTCACACCTGGGAACAGCTCATTGACCAGAACTGGCATGGCCACTGCACGCACAGGAAGATTTGAGATACTTAATTCCCTGGACAAAGAAACTCATTCTCTTGGTTGCTCTGGGCTCTCTTGGGACTCCTGTTGCTTGGGGTTCTCTCTTGGCTCCCCTGCATTAGCCCATGTGGCCCAGGGCCATATGGACCCTACACACAATGGACTAATAGACTGCACTAGCCTGATGCTGAACTGGACCCAGCACAACATGGAATGGAAACTCTGGACACTGACTTTGCTTTGAGCTTTACTGAGACCCCAGCTACACTTCTGCTATGACTGGAATTGGACTTTAGAAACCCAAGGATGTCATTTCACAAAAATAAAGCTTCTACCATATCCCATCCTCCATTGGGGGCCCTCTGGAAATGCTTATTCCAGTGGTACCCCAAGAATCCCCTCTCTCTAGCAACGGAGAAAGACCACCCACACTTTTCTCCAATATCGGTTCTATGAAAAGTAACCTCACAGGGCGATCTGATCATAAATTCCTAACTGGGCAAGTCATGGTGAGTAGTCACGCCCCAAGCATGTAACTTTTTTAGTAAAAGGTTTCTCTTTGCCTTAAGCAAGCCCTGTCCATTGTTTCTGTACATCTAGGTTAACACACCTTTGAAATAAGTGTAACCACCCTCAAGAAAGTACATAATCTTGGTAATTATCCTGTAATCCAAACCTGGCCTTGATTTCTGCCAGCTCCTTATATTTTTCCTCATATTCCCTCCTTAACTTCAAATGCATAAAAGAAATTGCAAAACTTTCATTCTCCAGAGCATTTGAGATTGTGCTTCCTGGCAATTTTTGTCAGTTTGGCTCCAATAAATTCTTATAAAAATTCTCTACAGTTTTAGATGATTTTATGTCAACAAAGCTATTAATTAATAAAGGGACAGAAATACTTATAAAGGCCACAGCCCCAAGGCATAGGCCTGCTAAAAGATTGAGACTCAATTAGAAGATTATAAAATGTTCCTCCTCCCACACACTCTACCACCAATCCAGCAAGTCTCTACTATAGTAACAGTGGATTACAGCTGAAGGAGCTGTCAAGGCACAGTCTCACATCTTTTCAAGAGAGGAGACAAAACCCTTACAAGAATACTAGAGTAATTTGAAGTCTCTGACACAAAGCTACAAGAAACAGTAAACAGCACATCTCCTATCCAAATTAACATACGTCCTCTCTCTAAAAGCCTACTTGCCTCAGATACTATGACCTGATACAGTATGTCTGACTTTTAACATAAAACTACAATGCATTCTAAAAGGCAAGAAAAAGCATAGTCTGAAAATATAAAGCAACCATCAGAATATGATTCATATATGTCACAGATATTGGAATTATAAGATAGGGAATTTAAAATATATGTTAAGGACTACAATGGAAAAATGTGAAAACATGCAAGAATACATGAGTAATACAAGCAGAAAGACAGAAACGTTCAGAAAGAATCAAGAGAAAATGGTAGGAATAAAAAACAGTAACAGGAATGAAGAATGCCTTCAGTAGACTAAACATGTGTCAATTTAAGAAACATTCAAACCTGTAGAGAATTTTTGTGAGTTTGAGCCAAACTGACAATAATTGCTGGGAAGCACAATCTAACAGATTGAGAAAATGCTCCAGAAAATAGCAGTTTTGCACCTTATTTTATACACTAGAGCCCCGGTGCATGAATTTGTGCCTGGGTGGGGTCCGTCCGGCCTGTTCCAATTGGGGCCAATCAGGTCAGGCTGGCCAGGAGGAGGGGCCGTGGGTGGCTGGCTGGCCATCCCTGTCCCCAATTGGGGTAGGGGGGACCAATGGGGGGAGGGGTAGCAGGGTGTAGGGGCTGCAGCTGGCTGGGGGGAGGGGCTGTGGGCAGTTGGCCAGCCGACCCCGCCCCCTGGTTGAACTCCTGGTAGAGGGGACAATTTGCATATTAGCCTTTTATTATATAGGATTATAATCAAAAGAGAAGACATAAATGGGTTGCATGAAATCCATTGGTGATATTATTAGGGAGGCAGGAGAAAGCAAAGCGGGGAAACCTCTGGGATTTGGATGAAAAGTAAAATGATAGTTACATACTTCTTTTACTTAGGTGGGTACAGGATAGTTAACAGTCAACAATTAACAAGATAACAATGAGGGGATTTGTGGTCTCTGTTCTGGTGTGCTACCTGTGCTTTGAGGGGTCTGGAAAAAAATTACTTTGACATTCCAAAGATATGTTATTGTAGATGCATAAAAATAACAGACAGTCTTAGTTAAGGTGAAAATTGACCTTTGTCATGGAGGAGTCTAGCCTAGGACATGACTACCCACCATATAGTTTTTAGTTAAGAAAGTTTTAATTTCAGACCATCCTTTTGGTTATTTTAGGTTTCTGAGTTTGTAAGGTTGCCAAGCAGGCCTCCCCTGAGCTTAGTATATGGCCCCTTTTCTTCTACACCTGACTGAGAAAAGAATCAGTGAACTTAAAGTCAGGTCCATAGAAACTTTCCAAACTGAAATGCAAAAGGTGTGATACCAAGAGAAAAAAAAAAACAGAGCAGAAGAAATATTTGTAGCAATAATAACCAATAATCTTCCCAAATTAATGACAGATACTAAACCACTTATGCAGGAAGCTCTGGAGCATCAAGCAGTATAAATACAATTTAAAATAAAAGCAAACAAACAAAAGCCACACCTACGTATATCATATTCAAATTTCAGAAAATCAAAGGCTAAGAGAAAATCCTGAAATGATACAGGGTGGAGTGTGGGGGAAACTTAGCTATAGAGGGATAGGCTTCTCATTAGAAACTATGCAAGCAAGAAGAGAGTGGAGTAACATATTTAAAGTGTTAAAAAAAAAAGTCAATCTAGAATTCTAAATTCAGTGAAATTACCCTTCAAAAGTTAAAGAGAAATAAAAATGACAGTAGTATGACTCTATGGGGGATTACAGGTCTTAAAACCTTCCTGCCACAGGATATCACAAAAGGAAACAAGCCACCAGAAACAAGAGTAAACAACATCCCAGATAACCAGACCCTGGAATACTTCAGATATTGGAATTACCACATGACAATACGAAATAACTATGCTTAATATGTTTGCAGAAATGTAAGAGATTAAAATGCATGTGCGGTGAGAAAAAGACAATAGGATTTATTCAGAAGATCTGAAAACTAATCATACTAAACTTCTAAAAATGAAAATGTAATAAATGAAATTTAAAAGTCAAGCATGGTTTTAAATTTACAGTTGATTTTGTCAACAGATTGAAAAGCGTCTGTCAGTAAGACCTTAGAGTGCTTTCCAGGCAATATACTTAAAAAAACAAACAACAAAAACCCACAATGGTTTTCTTAAAGGTTACTAACTGGGGTGAATTTTATATTGCTATGATCCAAGGCACTTGCTTTTGGCTAACAAGTACATTTCTGGAGCAGCTTGCTCTATCTGCATCAGAAAGCAGAGAAAAGAAGCAGGTAAACAGGAAAAAACAAATGTTTTCAGTGGAAGAAAACACAAGAAGATTGAAAGGCAAGTGAGGACATCAGTTGTTCAGAACATGCACATAGTGAAATAGAAGGAAATGTTCAATATTTGCATATGGACTTCCTGATAATTTATACAAAAGAACCACTGATACACATGCATAATATTGTCCTGAAGGAAATGAAAAGAAAACCCATCTGAGTTTCACAATTCCGGAGAAAGGGTCTTTACTGGATTGTGGATCCTAATGATTGTTTTTGTTTGATTGCCTTCCCATTAGTCCAAAGCTGGGTGATATTAGAAAATTGGAGAGATTTGCTTACTAAAATGTCAGGTTATAAATCCTCATTACTGCAATTGATGGCAGGTTATTGTCAATCAAATTATTCAATTTGACAATAAAAATGTAAGAATTTTGTTTGTTAGAGGCAACATTGTGAAGAGGGCAATAGTTTCACCCACCTGTACCCTACATTAACAATTAGTTTTTCTTCTTTCATCATCTTCCCCTGGAAGATTTGATCACCAGAGCCAAAATTACTGACCTTGGCATTTTTTAAAAATACACTTTTATTGATTTTAGAGATGAAGGGAGAGAGAGTTAGAAACATCAATGTTGAGAGAGAATCATTGATTAGCTGCCTTCTGTATGTCCCACACTGGGGATTGAGCCTGCAACCCAGGCTTGTGCCCTGATTGGGAATCGAACTGTGACCTCGTGGTTCATAAGTCGACGCTCAACCACTGAGCCACGCCAGCCAGGCTGACCTTGGCAATTTTGATTGGTATAACCTTCCAAGGCTGCATTTCTAAAAGAATTCTTCTTAACCAGAATGAAGCATTAGCTAGCAGACTGTCTAGCAATGTGGCAAATTTATGAACATCTATTATATCAAGGTGATATATATCAGCTCATTTAGGAAAGAACATATTTTAGGGAAAATTAGCTAGCCATTTGAGGGAAAAGTGAAATTAGATCCCTACATAGACAATAAAATATTCAAGATTAATTATAAAGTTTAAAATAAAAGCATTAAATAAACAAACAAATAAATAAAAATTCAGAATAAGATATAGTAGGAGAATGTTTTTATTATTCTTCATAGTAAGCTTTTCTTAGTATGAAACAAAACTAAGTAAAATTTTTAATAGTATTGAAATTTGACTACATAAAATTTTATTTATTTTTTATTATTATTATTTTTAATTTCTTTATTGATTAAGGTATTACATATGTGTCCTTATCCCCCCATTGGCCCTCAACCCACCCCCTACTCATGCCCTCACCCCCCTGTTGTCTGTGTAATAAAATTTTAAATGTCTATGTAGTGAAAGATACCATACACAAAGTTAAGATGATAAATGGAAAATGGAGAAAATATTTGTAGACAAAGCCAATATAGGTAATATTTAATAGCATAGGCTCAGGAATTAGGTTGCATAGGTTCAAATACTAGCTATACCACATTCTAGTCTTTTGACCTTAGGCAAGTTACTTAACACCTCTGGGCCTCAAGCTTCTTCATCTATTAAGTGGAGATAATAAAATCTACGTGAGCTAGCTGAGAGCTATTTTTATGTAAAAGGTCAATTAAATAATAAGAAAAGGATAACCAACCCACTAGATATTCAACATCAATAAATACCTTTTGATCTTATTTTCACCTACTCCCTGGCAGCATTTCAATGTACCAGTCAAACTAGTCCTAGTCGATATTCTCTTTAAAAATGGCTTTTTACCTCTTTGTTCCTTGCCTTACTGTCACAGCTATCTCAGTCTAAAAATTCTCCATCCAGTCTCTGCACATAAAAAAACTACCCATATTTTATTTATTTATTTATTGGTTTACTACCCATATTTTAAATCCTAACTCAAATCCTGTCTTCTCTATCGACTATTTCTGATTAGTCAGTCAAAATAGCGCATTCTTTTTCTCTGAATTTCTAAGGTGCCTATAATACTACTTTCTATATATAATCAAACCTTGTGAAAGCTTTACTTCCTATAGAAATTTGTGATTTTCACAGGCTAGAATCACATATTCTATTTCAATGTCCTTATTATAGTGCATAGGAGGTATTGTATAAAAATGTTTACTGTTTTTGTTTGTTTCCCATAACATTGATCTACTACAGGGCAATCAGTGAGAAGATATATGGAATTCTCACATACATAATCTATCCATCACACACACACAGAAACATTTCCTAAGCAGCACATACTTTCTTTTTTTATTTACACTTAACTATAAATACATAAGACTGATTGATTTAACAAAAAATTGTGATATAACTCTACTGGAAGGATGAGGGTAGGAGAAAAATTACAAATATCTAAATGATAAATAAATCCTCATTTACCATAATAGCAAGTCAATAGATGAGGTAGAAAATTATCAAATTAAGAAATAGGATTACAAAGTTAGAGGCGCTGCAGTCAGAAGAGCAGAGACGGCTGTGACCAGACTAGGGCCAGGTGGTTGCAGTGGCCCCCAGGCTGCCAGCTGTGGACCATGTGGCCATGGTGGCCTGTGGCCATGGAGGATCTTGTTCAAGATGGGGTGGCTTCACCAGCCACTTCTGGAAGTGGGAAATCTAAGGCAAAGAGAATACTTGACTAGCAGGCTCCCTGAAGAGTAGAAGGCTGGAACATTGGTCAAGGAAGATCTTATCAAGATTGCCAAGAAGCAAATGATGCTAATACAGAAAGTAAGTCAAGATGTACAGAAGGGAGAAACAAACAGAAGTACTCAAATCAAAACCTGTTGCCGGAGGAACTGATGATATTATTAAGATGGACTGCTGTGGCAGGAGCCAGAGACAGGTCCTCCCAGAACCCATGGCTACCTCGCCTGTCCAAACACCAGGCGATATCCTGGGCCATGTTCCAGACCTTGGCCTTAGCCATGTTTTGAATTTTTAGTCCCATGAGAGGAAGTGCACTGCATGAGAGGAAGTACACTGCCTGCAGACTGGTGGAATATTCTTTTTTCATATCATCATGCACTTTGTGTCTGCTCCATGGTTACGCCTGAAGTGAGCATTCTACACAAGATCACCTACAGTCAACTGCTGCTTATGTTGGACCGATCTAAACACCATCATGTCATGGAGAATCAGTATTGCTCTCTGTGAGGGGTCACTGTGAGCACAAAAGCCAAACACCGCAGCATCTGCAAGTGCACCGCTGGCTTTGTCCATCATTGCCAATGGCTCAAAACTGCATCAGGAGCAGGAATTACTGGTGGTTCTTCAGCTCTGTGGCCTCTGCCTGGGTTATTGTGCTTGGTATCATCCTCATGTACATTTTAATCCAGTACATCAACCTGTGGGTGCTCCAATGGAAATGCTGGCAAGCAGAACACGTGGCTGTTGTTCCTGCCATATTTTCACCGAAAGGCCAAGACTGCAGTGCTCATGATAATCGGGGTGTTTGTGCTGGTGTTTGGCGTCATCTGCCTCCTGCTGATTGAGTGCCTGTTCATCTTTCATCTTTACCTAATGTTGAACAGGATGAGAACGTTTAATTGTGTGACACGGGGCCACAAACAGAGGTCAAGAGCCTCATCAAGGAACAAAAATAGGACCCTTCGAATATAAGTATTGCCACAGCAAAGAGATCACAACCCAATTTGATCTGCATGTAGGTGCCTGGAACTTTGCTCTATCAGCATCGAAGATGCCTTGTGAGGAAAGGATCAAGCCAGCAGGTTCTTTCCTTTAGACCCAACCATTTCTCCAGAGGAAATGAATGACAACCCAGTTTCTCTCCACCTGGCAGGATACTATCTTCTGTAGTCTTGCCTCCAGCTCTGCCCCTTGTCAAGTCTGTGAGCATTACAGTGGTTCAGGAAGACTCCTCCTCACCAAAGGTTGCAAACAATCTCCTTCCTGTGGAGGGAGACGGTGCTGAAAATGAAGGCATAACTTCAGGAGCCAGGGGGCCAGCATTGACCAAGTGCCTCACCCAGGAGCCCTTTTCTGAGATTTGGATCCTGGCTGTGGAGTCAGCCATGGAAAACCTGTCACTCCTGAACTCGCTGCAAGGCAGCAGCCAGAATGTGCCATCTCAGCAGCCCCAGGACGCCCTCCCAGAGGCCCAGGAGGCCCAGATTGTGCCATCTCCCATCATCATCATTGTGAAGGAGCTGGATGAGGAGCAGGCCCTGCAGGAAGTGTGCCCCCTCCAGCCTGACCAGTTTTCAGAATGTAAATAGGAGGTGACTTTGTGTTGGGCCCAGAAGTCTGGCCAGTGGGTCTCCACTTCCCTTGGGACCAGGACCAACCTGTCCTCAGCTTGGAGTTCAGCAACTCCTCTAATGAGTCCATTGAGATAGAAGCATTCATTCCTCCAGAGTCCCCTGTGACTATGATGCCCGATGACCTGAAGCTTGGAAAGAAGACTGGTCCAAGAGCTGTTTAAAATAAAAGAAAATATGTGAACATCTCCAAGATCCATCTTCCCTCTTCTCTTCCCTCCCCCCTTTACCCCTCTCTCCTCTTTCCCCACCCCTCCACACCCAGACACTAGTGCCCAGAGCCGGAGCCCAAGACCCACACTTGGATGGGTCTGCCAGCACAAGCCTCCTGCTCTTTCTAAGAGAGCCAAGAAAAGAAGGAAACAGAGTTCCTCCTCTGTTTTTGGCTACATGTGATTTTAGTGAATTCAGCATTTACTCAGTTTGGAAGTCATATTTTAACAGACATTATTAGGTTTTTAAACATGTCTGTGTTATTCAAGGAAGAAAGTGAATTCAGAATGAACTTGATACAATGTTTTTAGTCTTGCTTAACATTGGTAAGTTTATGAGTTTAAGTAGCTTTTTAAGGAAACTCTTCACCATTTTCTACAAAATTTAATAGGAAATTAACCTATACTAGAGGCCCGATGCACGAAGATTCGTGCAAGAATGGGCCTTCCTTCCCCTGGCTGCCGGCACTGCCTTCACTCCAGCCAGCCCAGAGCTGCCTTTCTGCCTTCGTTCCAGCCTAAAGCCACCTTTCCACCTTCCTACGCTGCAGAGAGGCCTGGAGCGGCTGGGGCGGTGCTGAACGCCTGCATTTTTGTCATGGTGTCGATGCAAGCATCCTGCCCCGTCCCCAGCTGCTCGGCACCTGCGTATTCAAATTCACCTGCCATCTTTGTTGGGTTAATTTGCATACTCACTCCTGATTGGCTGGTGGGCATCATGAAGGTATGGTCAATTTGCATCTTTCTCTTTTACTAGTGTAGATGATAAAAGGATAATATGCAAATAGACCAAACAGTGGAACAACCAGTCGCTATGACATGCACTGACCACCAGGGGGCAGACACTCAATGCAGGAGCTGCCCCCTAGTGGTCAATGTGCTCCCACAGGGGAGAGCCACTCAGCCAGAAGCCAGGTGAGTGCAGCGGTGGTGGCAGGAGCCTCTCCTGCCTGCAAGGCAGCGCTAAGGAGCAGTGAGCCGAGCAGGCAGGCGGTAAGGAGCGAGGGTTCCTGGACTGTGAGAGGGATGGAACAGGCCTAAGCCAGCAGGCAGACATTCCCTGAGGGGTCCTGGACTGATAGAGGGTGCAGGCCGGCTGAGGGTCCTGCCCCCCCCCCCAGTGCACAAACTTTTGTGCACCAGGCCTCTAGTAAATAAACATTAATTTTAATGGCAATAAAAAATAAGATTACAAACAGTATTCAAGCATGGAGGTAAACACAGGGGATTAAGAAAAATAGTCTAAAAATGGTAGTCTATATGGTAGGGTTTCTCAAATTTTAACCTAAGAATCACAGCTTACTGGGCATCCTCCTCAGAGATCTGAGTCAATAGGCTGCTGGTCCTGGGTTCTAACTTCAAAAGTAGAATTAGTTAGGCAAAGGCCATCTGTTTTTCATTATAATTAATTTCGTATGTACAGTAGTATTCAAACTTGGCTGCTCATTAGAATCACCAGAGAGCTTTGAAAACTAGTGATGCCTAGATCCCATCCCCAGATGTTGTAATATAATTTATCTGGGGTGTAATCTGTTGTTGGTGGTTTTAACAGCTCTTCAAATGATTTTAATGTGTCCAAGATGGAGGCACACTTTGTAAATATAATTTTCTTTTTAATTATGTGCATAAATTACTTTAATTTTAATATAAAAGTAATTATCTGTATAATGTGCATGGGAGTGGGAAAAATGCAAAATTAAGAGTTAGAAGGTGTGGGATTGTGTCTGGTATGATCCTCAACCATGAGCCAGCCTGTGTCCTTGGGGAAGATGCCTAATCTGTATGGGCTGTAGTTTCCTCATATGTAAAACTAGAGGTTCAGTGCACGAAAATTTGTGCACTGGGGGGTCCCTCAGCCCAGCCTGCACCCTCTCGCAGTCTGGAACCCCTCGGGGGATGTCTGCCTGCTGGGTTATGCCTGCTCCATCCCTCTCGCAGTCCAGGAGCCCTTGCTCCTTACTACCCTCCTGCTTGGCTCGCTGCTCCTTAGTGCTGCCTCAGAGGTGGGAGAGGCTCCTGCCACCATCACTGCGCTCGCCCAGCTTCTGGATGAGCAGCACTCCCCCTGTGGGAGCGCACTGACCACCAGGGGGCAGCTCCTGCATTGAGCGGCTGCCCCCTGGTGGTCAGTGTGCATCATAGTGACCGGTCGTTCCGCTGTTCGGTTGATTTGCATATTATCCCTTTATTATATAGGACTAGAGGCCCAGTGCATGGATCATGCACTGGGGGGGGGGCGTGGCCTGTGGGGATCAGCCCACTGTGGGAGTGCCACTCATCTAGGTCAGCCGAGCGGCTGTGGACCTGAGCAGCTGCTCTGAGCAGCTGCTCCCGCTATAGGAGCGTCGCTTATCCCAGTCAGCCAAGTGGTGCTCCCACTATGGGAGTGCACTGACCACCAGAGGGAAGCTCCTGCATTGAGCGTCTGCCCCCTGGTGGTCAGTGCGTGCCATAGTGACTGGTCGACCAGTTGTTCTCCCATTTGGTCACTGGGCTTTTATATATATAGATTAGGATGCTACACTAGTTATTCTCAAATATTCTTTCCAACTTCACATTTTTGGAGTAATAGCTATAATTCCCTGTGTTCTCTAAAATAATAAAAGCATAATATGCTAATTAGACCAGCCATCCTTCTGGACGAAGCCAGGGTTGTGAGGGAAGCCTGGGTCCCAGGTGCCTACCGGCAGCTGGAGGGAAGCCCGGGTCCCGGGTGCCTGCCGACAGCTGGAGGGAAGCCCGGGTCCTGGGTGCCTGCTGGTGGCCAGAGGGAAGCCTGGGTCCCAGGTGCCAGAAGGAAGCCGGTGCTGGAAGCTGGGGGAAGGAAGGCCTACTCTTGCACAGATTTCGTGCATCGGGCCTCTAATAAAATATGGAAGTTTAAAAAATATACAGCAACAAAAAGTTCTTCATATGAGTGTTTATTTTATTTAGGGAATTATATCATACATCTTTTCATTATTTCTTTTTAATTAATATTATTTTCATATAAACATGTCACTTTTCCCCATTATGTATTTATACACTTAGTAAAATAAAAAGTTCACCCTGGGAAATAAAGATGAAAACAGTTGAGATTAAGTTATACTTAATGGCAGAGCAGTACATCATTGTCATTTCTCGAAAACATCCTTTGCTAGATTGCATCCAAGATGACAAAATAGCCTACCCTTCTGTTATTGTGAATTATTTTCCCAATAGTGATAAAAGCAGATTCTGATTTTTCTATTGGCCCAAACCTCTTTCTACAAGCAGCACCTACTTGTATTATGTCTACTCCTGACTAACTTTAAGGGGGCAGTGTGTGGTCATTAATTCAGGCAAAACAAATAATTGATTAGAGTGGTAGCTAAGCTCCACTTATTACTCAAAGGTCTTACGCTGATATATCCTAGAGGCTTAGTATAATTGTGCTGTCAATTCACAATCATGAACACTACCAAAAGGAGATTTGGAGAATAAGGATTGATACAGATGATACAAGGGATTTTAGTGACTTTAGAATGCACTACATAGAGGGAACTTCCAATATGCCTTCATAATTATATTTTCTTTAGAATACTTTAAAGTTAGCTTTCATTTCTTGAATCAATACAGATAATTGGCATTGTAAAGATAGAGAAAAGAACCTATTCTGAAACAAACAAACAAAAAAAAATCAGCTGCCCATAATTACAGATGGATTATGGAGAGAAAGCTACACACATTTTTACAAAAGACTTATATTCATGTGCACATATGTTTGCCTGTGACTTTGAACTCCTCCCTTTTAAGGAAAGTTTTTGCCCAGATGGAAATCAGAATCTATAGTAATCCAGTGCTGAAACAAAAGGTGAATTTCAAAATGAAAGGAGGTCACAGCCATGTGCCATGATTTTGCAGGTAGTTAAAAATGAACTGAGAAGTCACCATCTGGTGGGAGGCATCTGAGGGAAGCAGCCACTTTCTGTTGGACATAAATAGAATGAAAGCTTGTTGAGCTATTTATTCTTAGATGTTTGCCATCATGTTTTGCTCCTCCACTGAAATATACCCATCTTATGATCTCTCGGTTTTAGAATGGATGTTCTTAGCTAACTCTGAGCTAATCTAATCAATTAATTTATTCTGAGATGTTGTAAGAGTCCCCTCTCTCAGGTAAAACATGAATGTTTTCAGAAGTTTGACCCTTCTTGTCTACCCGACTAAAAATACTAAGAAAATTTCAGGTGAAGTAGGAGAGTAGCTCAGTACCAAGAAGAAGGAAGATGGGTGGGCTAGTAGGATCTTGTTAAGCCCCTGCAATCACAACATCTATGGATAAAGGCTAGAAAATACACACCTACTTTTAGAAAGCAGTTTATATGTGAATGGAGTTTTTAGCTCTGTTTTCTTGAAGAAAAACATTGAGTGTCATTCAAAATCATTTGAAAGAGATTACAAATAATATAAAAAGTAACCTACACAATAAACAATAATAATGCTAACTCATATTTATAGTTTTTAAAAAGCTATAGTTGACATACAATATTATGTTTCAGGTGTACAACACAGTGATTTGACATTTATGTACCTTGGGATGTGATCACCACAAAAAGTCTAGTAATCATCTGTCACGGTACAAAATTATTACAATATTATTGATTATATTCCCTGTGTTGTACATTACATCCTATGACTTAGTTATTTTATAACTGGAAGTTTGTATCTTTTTCCCTTCACTTTTTCATCCATCTCCCACCTTCCATCAGCCTCCCATCTGTCAACCATCATCAGTTTGTTCTCTGTGTCTGAGTCTGTTTCTGTTTTGTTTTATTTGTTCATTTGTTTTGTTCTTTTAGATTCCACCTATAAGTAAAGTCATATGGTATGGTATTTGTCTTTATCTGACTTATTTCACTTAGCATAATACCCTCTAGGTCCATCCACATTGTCATAAATAGCAAGATTTCATTCTTTTTTATTGCTGAGTAATATTCCATTGTGTATGTATATAAACCATATCTTCTTTACCCATTCATCTCTCAATGGACACCTAGGTTGCTTCCATATCTTGGCTATTGTAAATAATGCTGCAATAAACATGGAGGTGCATATATATTTTTAAATTAGTGTTTTCATTTTCTTTGGATAAATATCCAGAAGTGGAATTCCCAGGTCATATGGTAGTTTTATTTTTAATTTTTTGAGGAACTTCCATACTGCCTTCCATTGAGGCTGCACTAATTTATAATCCCATGAATACTGCACCCAAGTTCCCTTTTGTCCACATCATCATCATTATGTATAGTGCTTTAAAAGTGCTTCCACAAAAATGATCTAATTCCTTGTAACAAACCAGCCCTAGCTGGTTTGGCTCAGTAGATAGAACACTGGCCAGCAGACTGAAGGGTCCCGGGTTCCATTCTGGTCAAGGGCACGTACCTCAGTTGTAGGCTGGATCCCCAGCCCTGGCCGGGAGGCATGTGGGAGGCAACCAACCAATATGTCTCTCTCACATCAATGTTTCTCTCTCTCTGTCTCTCCCCCTCCCGTTCAATCTCTCTAAAAATTAATGAAAAAATATCCTTGGGTGAGGATGAATAAAAACAAAACAAAAACAAAACAACAACAACAACAACAAAAAACCCCTGTGCATAGTAATTAAAAGCCCCATTTTACACATGAAGAAACTGAGATTCAAAGAGATTAAATAAAGTACCAATAATAGTATATAACTAGTACTTGGTAGGAAGAGAGGAGCTAAAATGGCTTGCATTCAAGTGACTATAATAACTACTACCATTTATTGAAAACTTACTATGTTCCAGTCATTATGTTAAGTACTTGTAAGGATATTATTGCATCATAAAATATTATCACTTCTTAAAACCCACAGATGAATATCTTCTAACAAAAGGGAAGTAAAAAATAGACTTATAAAAAATTTAATTCATAAAACAACTTAGGGCAGAAAATGATGATGACAACTATCATTTGCTGAACAGCTACTATTGGACAGACAATGTGCTAGGAACTTAATCTACATTTTATCTAATTCTCACAACTACCCAACAAGGCAGACATTATCTCATTTGCACATGAAAAAATATGAGGCACAAAGAGATTAAGTGACTTATGATCATACAGCTGGTAAGTGATGGGACATTCTAAGTATGTGTCATGTGATATCTAATTACACTAAATTTTTCACTCTTTAAATCAGGGGTCCTCAAACTACGGCCCGCGGGCCACATGCAAATATAAATATTGTATTTGTTCCCGTTTTGTTTTTTTACTTCAAAATAAGATATGTGCATTGTGCATAGGAATTTGTTCATAGTTTTTTTTAAACTATAGTCCGGCCCTCCAACAGTCTGAGGGAGAGTGAACTGGCCCCCTGTTTAAAAAGTTTGGGGACCCCTGCTTTAAATGATTATTTAATGACCATGGAAATTCACCTATATAGACATAACTACATAACTGGTATTTAAAACAATTTATTTGTGTTTCCCACTACTCTTTTTAAACTGTTAAATGTGAGTAGTCTTTCTCCTAGCCTTGGATTAGAACTCAGACAGGCTCCATATTATTTTCTGGCCACCCTTAGGTAAAGTTCTATAATCACACTGGGTCATAAATACAGTTTGAGTACAGCTATTATAACTTTGCAATAACGTAATAATAAAAATGCCAAAATTGTTGGAATGTTAAAAGCTTCCCACCTCTTCCAACAGGGCTTGCTGCAGGTTGGACACACATGTTGGGAGTGAGGGAGTCTTTCTTTCCCTGCTCCTCTTTCCCTAGTTTATTAACTACTGGAGGCCTGGTGCACGGACTCGTGCACAGATTTGTGCACCAGTGAGGTCCCTTGGCCTGGCCTGTGGGGATAGGGCCAAAACTGGCTCTCCGACATCCCCCAAGGAGTCCCGGATTTTAATAATTTTTTTAAAGCACCAGCTTTGAGGTTCTCTGAAATGCAACCTTCTATTTCTGCTCTAGATTTACAAAGACTCTATTGATATGAAATGCCCTGTCTTTGGCATTCCTTGGAAGAAACCAGTCTTTGGGAAAACTGATTGTATTTAACCAAATATAATCTCTTGTGCTGAAGAAGAGACCAATCACAGAACATTACAATAAACACTATTTTGATCATGAAACTGGGCATTGAAAACCACCTCGATTTCATTAGGCTTCAGCTTAACTGTATCCATTGCAAGGATTCCAGGCAAACCTGCCTTTTGCAAAGCTGTATTTGGAGTGGCATGTACATCAGTGATATTGCTTCTGCTTTTTCCAAATCTAACTACATGACAAGATTTTTTTAATACTTAAATTACTCTTGGAAAGAAAGCTCTGTGCCAAAGAAACTAATTGCTTGAATTCTTCAAATCAATGAGGTATAATCTATTAAATTACTATTAATTGATATACACAGGGAATATCTCATAATTTTATTTTTAAAAGTTTGTCCTATGTTCCTTAATATTCCTTCACATTCATATAACATTAAACTTGCAACACAAACACCAAAGTAGGTCATACACAACATAAGTGAATTAGATACATAATTTCTTTTATTATTCATAAAAAGTATAGTGCTATATATCCTTATTTACTCATTTTTATTTATACTCTGATTTTTTTCAAAAAGAATTTTGATGGTTATGTAAAAATTTTAGTATAAAAATATAAAGATTGAGAGTCAACAGTGGTAGATACTAAGCAAAGCTGTTTTGCCATGAGTGGTGGCCTGTGGGGATAGGGCCAAAACTGGCTCTCCGACATCCCCCAAGGAGTCCCGGATTTTAATAATTTTTTTAAAGCACCAGCTTTGAGGTTCTCTGAAATGCAACCTTCTATTTCTGCTCTAGATTTACAAAGACTCTATTGATATGAAATGCCCTGTCTTTGGCATTCCTTGGAAGAAACCAGTCTTTGGGAAAACTGATTGTATTTAACCAAATATAATCTCTTGTGCTGAAGAAGAGACCAATCACAGAACATTACAATAAACACTATTTTGATCATGAAACTGGGCATTGAAAACCACCTCGATTTCATTAGGCTTCAGCTTAACTGTATCCATTGCAAGGATTCCAGGCAAACCTGCCTTTTGCAAAGCTGTATTTGGAGTGGCATGTACATCAGTGATATTGCTTCTGCTTTTTCCAAATCTAACTACATGACAAGATTTTTTTAATACTTAAATTACTCTTGGAAAGAAAGCTCTGTGCCAAAGAAACTAATTGCTTGAATTCTTCAAATCAATGAGGTATAATCTATTAAATTACTATTAATTGATATACACAGGGAATATCTCATAATTTTATTTTTAAAAGTTTGTCCTATGTTCCTTAATATTCCTTCACATTCATATAACATTAAACTTGCAACACAAACACCAAAGTAGGTCATACACAACATAAGTGAATTAGATACATAATTTCTTTTATTATTCATAAAAAGTATAGTGCTACATATCCTTATTTACTCATTTTTATTTATACTCTGATTTTTTTCAAAAAGAATTTTGATGGTTATGTAAAAATTTTAGTATAAAAATATAAAGATTGAGAGTCAACAGTGGTAGATACTAAGCAAAGCTGTTTTGCCATGAGTGGTTATATTTTAAGTTCTACCATATTGCTTTTAAAAAAGCAACCTCAGTATACCAAAGAATAGGATGCTGAAAGGTAGTTTAATCAACAATATAATTAGGTTAATAAACACACAATAAAGAGGTTACCTGGTACAATTTAGTTGCAATTTAGACATTTTTAAATATTTTTGTTTATGTTTTAATATTTATTCATACATTGTTTTATTTTTTCTAAAACAATATTTTCCAAATGAAGTTTCAAATATTTGCTAAAAATATTACATAACAACGGATAAAATAATAAAATAAAAACTGGCCTGGCCTTGGTTATTCAGTGGTTGAGCATTGACCTATGAACCAGGAGGTCATAGTTTGATTCTCAGTATGGATACATGCCCAGTCGTGGTATGCAGGAGGCAGCTAATCAATGATTCTCTCTCATCATTGATGTTTCTCTCTCTCCCTCTCCTTTCCTCTCTGAAATCAATAAAAATATATTTTAAAAACCCAATTAAATAAAAAACTGTATTGGTATACTCTTTCCTCTTCTAATGGGCCAATGTGGATAATTAGCCAGAAAGTAGCTATTTCCCCTAAAAACATGGTATTTTGTCCACCTACCCATAATACCAAAGGGTTTTTTTGAATCTCAAAATTACTGCCCCTAGGCACACATACATGAATTATGTACAAATGGTTAAATTTATTTATTTAATTTTATCTTTCAATTTAAATTTTATTTATTCATATATTTATTTTACTTTTTTAAATTAATTTTTTATTTCAGAGAGGCAGGAAGAGGGGGAGAGAGATAGAAATATCAATGATGAGAATCATTGATCAGCTGCCTCCTGCACGTCCCCTACTGAGGATCAAGCCCACAACCCAGGTATGTGTCCTGACTGGGAATTGAACCATGACCTTCTGGTTAATGGGCTGATATTCATGTTCAACCACTGAGCCACAGGGCTGGGCTATTTTACATTTTTATTGAATTTATTGTGGTGACATATGCATGAGATATTTTTTAGATTGACACATTGTTAACTACTTAGAGGTTTAATTTTAATATCAGTTGGAAATATTAATTACTACATATTTAATTATGTGAAAGAGCAGTCATGGGGCCAAGTGAAGGCCTTACGGAAAATTTAGCTTCCTCCACCCCATGAATAACTTTCATCAAACCCCAACCCCCAAAGAAACATTCAACCTTAGCAAAAACATTTTCTACATAACCTTGCCTTCGCACCTTCTTTTAACCAGATTGCCTTCTCAAGCTCTTCCTATGTAGAAATTTTGGAACCACTACTAGCAATCTGCAAATTCATAGGTTTAAATATGACAGCCCGAGTTCACATCTCTATTTGCTACTGCTCTCTGTTTTCAAAGAGTAACTAAAAGAAGAAAAGCACTGCAAAGTTTAAAAAAATTAAAATTCTGGTAATTACAAAGAGAGAAAATGGAGAATGCTTATTAATATTTGATATGGACTAATATAAAGTCTAAGTAAGAAAAGATATAAATTTAACATAGATCCAAAATCATCATTGAAATGAGATCTAATATTGTGCTGCTGGTATTTTTAAATATCAACCTATATTTAAGGTTTGAGTTGACTCAAGGTTTTGAAGTTGTTATGTGTGTGTATATATATATATATACTTTTGTTGGAATTCCCCTGGCTTGTATCCTAAGTTCATGTTCTAGTTCTACTTGCTCTTCCTGGGTGATTTTTTAATATTGTCATAATTTTAACCACACAACAGCCTATATGCTGTTGACTATCAAATCTGGGTATTTAACAGAAAAGCTTCATTCTCATGCCCAATTATCTCCTAAAATCTCCACTAGATTTGTCATAGTGGAGATTTTTCCTAAACCTCAACTTGTCTAAAACTAAACTCATGATATACTTACTTCTCCTCTTGTAATTATTTAATTGTTGGCACCCCATCCACCTGAACATCCATGTTAGAAACTGAATCTTTCCTATCCCTCACCTTCCCTACAGTCAATCCATGATCAAGTTTTATCCACCTAACTTCCCAAACATTAGTTTAATCCTTATCTTCCTTCTACTACCTAAGTGCAGAACCACATTTTTGATACCCTGGATTCTGGAACAATGATCTCCTATCTGGTCTCTCTGCCATCAAATTTGTCCCCCTATAATTGTCTCCTACACTGCTATAGAGTTCTGAAATGTTGCCAGTGTGTTGTAAAATGCAAATCTGTCCATATCACCCATCTATTTAAAATCCTCCATGGTTTCTGAGAGATCTGTGCATTACTTTCCAAAATGCGCATCCCAGAACTCTAGTCCCAAAAGATCGTATTTCATTAAGTGTTCCATGGTCAGAAATTATGCAGTATGTTCTTGTTTTGGAGAGTCACATTGCATATTACCATATTTGTTTCCAAGAGACTCTACATTAAAGGAATCTTTTGATCTAATGTTTTCCAAACTCCTCCCCCCACAGAATTCTCTGCTAGGAACAAAATATTCCATCAAGTATCTGCTAGGAAAGCTCCTTAACATGTCGCAAGAGGCCTTGCATTATCTGGACCCTGTCCGACTCCTCAGCCATCATTTCTCCCCACTCCCCATATCCTATTCTGTTCTCTAGTATCACTGAAGTGTTGTTTCTCAGTCCTTGGCCCTAGCTCAAGCTACTGCTTCTTCCTTCTATCCTTCTTCAATTTATTTCAAAAGTGGCTTCCTGCAGAAAACCTTGTGCTTCAATAGCCCTCCAAGCTTGCCTCTTTCGTTACATTTACCACATCTATTTATGAATCTCGCTCCCCTACTAGACTATGTGCCTCTTGAAGGCAGTGATTACATTTTATTCATCTTTGTATCCCCAACATAACCACAATACTTGGCATTTAGCAAGACTGAAATGAAATAAATAGTGTCTGTCCTATGTAGCAGGTACCTGAAAAAAAAAAATTCCATACATGTTAGTTGAATCAGAAACAGGTTTCCCTCAACCATTTATTTAAGGTCTGTAAATATAAATCAGTTCTTTCAATGATGGTTTTTATCTGGTCACAGACATTGGTGCCCCTTTTACTACTCTGACAGCACATACAATGTTGTTCTACAAATCTTTAGAGTTGTGGCCTTTGGTTCAATTTCTTTTTAAGCTAAATCTTTCAGATACAGAGAACTGAATAGGCAAAGGAAAGAGGATGTAGTTCAGAAGTCTCTGGACTGGCTCATGAAAGGATATAGTGAGGTAAATTAATGCTGACACAGTGCCCTCTTGTCAAAATAGCATGCAGGTCTAAGAAAATGATCACAAGCAGCACATGTGCTGGTTGGGGAAAAGCGAGCATTCCAGATGGCTATGTTACCGCTGAACTTCAATAGACAGACTTTCAGGACAGAGAGAGGAAAAATCTGTTATCCAGGTCATTCTTAATTTTCTGGGATATCCTCTAAAGCTATTTGCTTCAAAGCTCTTAAGAATCCTGACTAGTAAATATTGACTATTTCATTGTAAGTCAAATAATGCTCGTAAAATTGGAGGCTGGATGGATGTTTCCTAAAAATTATGCTAAAGAATTTTTTTATCGTATAATTTCATTCCCTTTTACTTATTATACACCAACTAGCATTACTATTATACTTTTGCAGAAAATCAAACCCATACTTACCTGTGGGTTAGTGAGAAATTATGTGTTTGATGTTTCTGGGTGAGCCAGCCTTTCATTTAAATATCTCTTGAAATCTTTAATGGATGCCTTCCGCCATGAAATAGAGGTATCTGCTGAAAAGGGCACCTCAGTCACTCTATACAGTTGTAGAGGGAGGATCCATTTCTGATCCAATGGCATATGATTTCTGAATCTCACTGCATAGCAATCACATATGCTAAATTTTAAATTTCATCATGGCATTACACAGTGTGGAACAGACTGCTGTGTGTTCTTATAAAGACAGTTTGAGAAAATTCTAACTTTACAAATTCCAAAAGTGTGGGAAAATAATAAAAATAATAAAAAATCACTGGCTCTAGTCTCCTGAGACATAAAAAATGCTCATAGGATTATAGAGGGAGCCTCAGATTGACCACCTGGCCATAGGTTGTAGCTGCAGCCTGTCTATTCTTTTTTAGACCTAGAAATAGGCAATGATTTATTAAGAAACAAAATTGTTTTCCTGACTGGTTTGGCTCAGTGGATAGAGCATTGGCCTATGGACTTAAGGGTCCCAGGTTCGATTCCGGTCAAGGGTACATGCTGGGTTGCGGGCTTAATGCCAAGTTGGGGACATGCAGGAGGCAGCCAATCAATGATTCTTTCTCATCATTAATATTTCTATCTTTCCCTCTCCCGTCCTCTCTAAAATCAGTAGAAATATATTAAAAAAGAAAAAAATTGTTAGTTTTTTTTCTTAATGAAGCAGCAGAGAGAAAAGCATAATAAGCATAGATAACAAAGGGCAGAAACAGCAATTTCCTTCTCTTTTTCAATTCTTCCCCTTTTGTCTTTAAATGGGATCCTGAGGGTACTACCAACACCTTCACATTGTACTCACAGTCCCTTTTATTTATTGACTAGAGGCCCTGTGCACAAAACTCATGCATGGGTAGGGTCCCTAGGGCTGGCCGGTGATCAGGGCCGATCGGGGCCTATCAGGGGCCTTCCAGCTGCCAACCGGGGCCTTCCTTCATTCCACACCGCCCACTGGTGGTCAGCACACATCATAGTGAGCGATCAAACTCCAGGTCTCCCAGTCAAACTCCCAAGGGGACACTTTGCAAATTAGCCTTTTCTATAGAGAGAATTTTTTAGAAAGAGAAAAGAAGGGAGAGAGAGTAAGGAAGGGAGGGAGGGAGAGAGGAGAAAGACAGAGAGAGAGGAGAAAGAGAGAGAGAGAGAGAGAGAGAGAGAGAGAGAGAGAGAGACATCACTTTGACGTTCCACTTATTCACTTATTTATGCATTCATTGGTTGATTCTTGTATGTGCCCTGACCAGGGATCGAACAGCAACCTTGGTGCATCAGTATGATGCTCTAACCAACGGAGCTACCTGGCGAGGGCCACAGTCCCTTTTATATGCAACTCATCTCTTTATTTGGTTATTTTGATACCCTCTCTAAAACCACACCAAACATGTTTATATCCCAATATAATAACAGAGATCTTTCTGGGATGGAAGATTTATATAAATGTATATAAGACCATAGTTGCAACTTTTTGTTTGGGGCTATTCCCCTCCCCCCACTTTTCCATATTATAATATTGTATCATTTTGCAAACTGTTACAATTCCCTTTTCTGTTTTAGCCATTATCATTTTATATGACTTTTTTATCCCTAGAATTTCCAGAACCCATTTCCAGGCCAAGCTGTTATATTTCTTTTAAAGTCCCACTATATCTTCCCTGGCATATATGTCTAAACTAGTATTTATATTATTTCTCTGTTCTCATTCGCATTGACAATGCCTTCCAATTTAGGTCACCAATGGACTTCGTTATCATAATGCCCTTTGCCTTCTTGGATAAAGAATAAAATGTCCAAAAGGATACTACCAACATCTTCTTTTATCTACTTTTTCTAGATAAAGAATAAAATGTCCAAAAGGATAAATATGACCTTATTCTGATTCCTATGGCACTCAGCCAGGCATCTTCACACAACAGGCTCATTTTTACTTTTTCCATGGCTAAAAAGTATTGCCCAAATCAGTTGAAGACAGACTTTAAAAGAGATACATCATTTCATATTTTTAAAAAAGTATCATAGAACAAATAAGTAGCAATCTATATTCCTTTTTTTAAAAGCAATTTTAGGAGGAAAAATGATTTAGAACCATTGATATACCCACTTTCTGTAAAAGGCAGTATGGCTTGAGATTCTACTCTACCTAATGTTTACACATTTTCTCCCAGTGTTTGATGTCAGACTTGCAGGATCTTGCTATTGGTTTTTGCTTGGCTTTGTTTGGTGTTTCTGTGGGCTTTGAAGGTGTGTATCTAACACCTGGACTTGGGGCAACTTGATATTGTGGGACACTCATTTAATTAGCAGCTAAGAGACCTGGGTTCTAATCCTAGCTCTGCTATAAGCTAGTTACAGTCAAGTTTCAAGACTTACATTTTTCATCTGTACAATGGAGTTAGATTTGGATTTATTAAATCCCTATGTATTCTGAATCTCTGATTTTGTGTGTGTGTATGTGTTTAAGATTTCCTTTCTTTGGACTGGAAAGACTGAACCGAGGCTGCTAATGCAACTTGACTTACGAGCCTTTGAAAGGTTCATCTAGCAAGAACTTCCACAGATCTCCATCTTCTCTGATCTGGCTTTAAATTCCATCTTAAAGAGTTGTTAGCATGTGTGATAGTCAAGGAAAAAGAGGTACAGCCTCCAGAAGGCTCTGATTAACTAGTATACATACCTATTTTCCCCCCTGAGTACGGTTCACTTGGCACGTCCCTTTATTGGGTATTAATTTCTTCAATTACTTAGGCAACTCTGGAATTTGAAGGTGTGAAGGGCAAAATAATAAACGTTAAGGACTATAAAATTCACATAGGATTTTTATGTCTATCTCAATGATAGAGCAAGCGGCAAGTAACCGTGGGAGTAAATGGTCACAGACAAATGCCACTTAAAGATGATACAAGCTGAATAACTGCTGAACACAGCCCACTGTTTGAATAAATTTTAGATGATTCCTGCATCACCATTTGTATTCTCTCTTCTTTTTCTTGTTTCTTCTTCTTTTTACCCACCTGCAATTCTGTAAAGTGCCCAATATCCTCACCCTGCCACTGAACTTTCCAAAATATCCCACAGGAATCTGCTTAGAATTGGCATGCTCTATCAGCTTTATAGCTGTAGGTCTTTACCAAAACTGCCAAAATATTCCTCATCAGAATGTCCCGAGTCTGATACAGTAACCCATGGTTATATGTCAATGGATGCTACCTTCCTAGATAAAATCAGATAGGTTTCATAGAAAGACAAAATAATTTTTCTAAAAAGATGTTGCTTTACAGGAATTTTAAGGGATGATTCAGCCAGTCAGGGAGATACTTGAGATACTTAGGGAACTGTAACAATCTTTAAATCACATTGGAAAAGGAAAGCCTACCAAGAGAATAGGTTTAATATATTGAATAATGTATAAATTCATATACCTTTGTCACAATTTGCTTATTACATTCATCCTCCAAACTTGTCAACTAAAGACAGACGTTCTCCTGAATTCAAGTTGATAAATATGTTTATGAAATTACTTACTCTTTTTAAAAAATATGTTTTTATTGATTTTTAGAGAGGAAGGAAGAGAAATTGAGAAACATGCCTCCTGCATGCCCCCTATTGGGGATTGGGCCCACAGCCGGGGCATATGCCCTGACAAGGAATTGAACAGGTGACCTCTTGGTTCCTGGGTTAAAGTTCAACCACTGAACAACACCAGCCTGGCTGAAATGATTTATTCTTAATACTATGATTAACTAGTTTCAAAGATCCTGACCAGTGTTTCTATAACATGACCTCCCTAATTTTGAATTCTTTCTCATCGTACTTTTCTTCTCATTATAAAAGGACATATATTTGTTGTAAGAATTCAGAATATACAGAAAAGTGTAAATAAGCAAAAGGCAGTAATCCAAACAAATAATCCAACTAGTATTGATATCTAGGTGTACTTCTTTTCAGTTCTTCTCTAAAAATTATAAGAATGTTATATATTAATTATTGTATGTGTATATATATATATATATATACACATATATATATGTATGTCACAGCTAACCAACATCCTAAAAACAAATGTGTTTATCCATCCTATGTATGTAACATAGTTTATGAACTGATTTTCTTAATTTTAGACATTTAAATTACTTCACATTTTAATTCTAAGAACCAGTGGGGAAAAACACAATTATAAAAATTTATTCCCATTTCTAATTATTGCCATGAAAATTTCTCTAACTGCACTTATTAATTAAAAATACAAATATTTCAAGATTCTTGATAGTTTAGTGAAATTATGCTAAAAAATGAAAATAGTAAATATGTGGGAAAATGTAAAAATTAATCAATATATATTTCTTTTTTCCTATTTAAAAGACATGACTGTTTAAACCAAATATTTAGTTGTACTAATGGATTTATAACAAATAAAGATGTAATATATATGACTAAGGACAGGGATAAATGGAATTATCCTATTGTAAGTTTCCTACATTTTTTTTTTCTGTTCATCAGATTATTTATTCACTTGATTTTTAGATTCACTTGTTGAGAGATGTGTATTTGTTGTTGGTAAAGGTATCTTTACCTTCTTCTTCTTCTTCTTCTTCTTCTTCTTTTTTTCTGATCAGATTATTTATTCACTTGATTTTTAGATTCACTTGTTGAGAGATGTGTATTTGTTGTTGGTAAAGGTATCTTTACCTCCTTCCTTCTTCTTCC
>NW_005358261.1:91628-95031 GCF_000412655.1 Myotis brandtii
TTCCACTCAGCCAGCCTTCCTGTGGTTCTGGATGATGTCCGTTATGTCTTTTAGTTGTATTTTTGAAGTGGTTGTGCGAGGCAGCAATCTCAGGTGTTTACCTATGCCGCCATCTTGGTTTCTCCAGTTTCCTACATTTTTATCTGGAATTAAGTCAATACAGCTCTAAGTAGATTGAGATAAGTTAAAAATGAATTTTTTAAACCCCAGATAAACTATAAAAGAATGAAAAGAGAGCTAATTAGAAAGTCAACAGAGGAATTAAAACTCAAATAGTCAATACTAAAAATACTTTAAAAATATTCAATTAACACAAAGGAAGGAAATGAGGACCAAAAGAACTAAAATGTCAATGAGAGCCCAGCCAGTATGCCTCAGTGGTTGAGCATCCAAGAGGTCACCATTTGGAATCACCATTGATCTCCAGTAAGGGGCATGCAGATGGCAGCTGATCAATGATTCTCTCTCATCATTGATGTTTCTATCTTTCTATCCTTCTCCCTTCCTCTCTCTCTCTAAAAATCAATAAAAACATATTTTTTTTAAAAAAACGGGGAGGTGGAGAAGTACCCCATGCAGCAGTAAACACAAGAAAGCAGGAGTTGTGCCAACATCATACTCAATGGGCAAAAACTAAAACCATTTACCCTAAGAACAGGAACAAGACAGGGATGCCCACTCTCACCACTCCTGCTTGACATAGTACTGGAAGTGCTAACCATAGCAATCAGACAAGAAGAAGAAATAAAAGGTATCCAAATTGGAAAAGAAAAAGTAAAACTGTCCTTATTCGCAGATGACATATTGTACATAGAAAACCCTAAAGACTCCATCAAAAAACTACTAGAATTAATAAATGAATTTGGCAATGTAGCAGGATGCAAAATTAACACCCAGAAATCTATGGCTTTTTTATACACCAACTAGTGGCCCAGTGCACGGATTTGTGCACATTGAAAGGAAATTAATTAGAAGAAATATTTTAATATTGCTATTCACCCTTTCTCTATAATAGAAGTGTCAACCAAATTCATGATCGACAATGACAGACGAAACACATGCATGCAATTGGTGCCAGCGAGAGCTTTATATGTATCGTGCATGCGCAAGTCAACTTAGCCTTTGATATATATAGAATAAACTTACTTAATTGGACCTTTTTTCTGATTTAGCTAAACTTTTTCCAGCTCAGTGAAGCACCCAACTTCTCTTTCAGGTAATTGTCAGCAACACAGCAGTAAATATCAACACAAAGCAGATTATTATTGTAGATCACACAGGGAGAAAAAGGGTAAAATATTTAGCTGCAGCAGTGTTTGACTATATTCTGAGCAGTGAGAAAACCTGAAGTCATTTTCAAGGTCCACCATTTCTTACTTCTTTTCAGTTGGGTAAAGTTTCTAAACTCTCTAAATCTCTGTTTTTCGGCTAATGAAAAGAAAATAGCATTCTACCGAGTCTCCTATCTACCTACTCCAGGACTTCTGTGAGGATCAAATGATATGAGGCATGGGAAAACGCTTCACAGACATTTGGTTAAAGTATAAAATGTTTGCACCTATAAAGCAAGTCATGTTTCTGGGCTGAAGAAACTGCAAGGAGGTTAGTCGCTAGGGAGAAGAAGCTGGGCATTGCTATATGACGTCATTACCTGGCGCCCACAGAAACCGTTTTTGGACTGGAGTGGGTTGTGGGCTGCATTTTGCGCCATGGAGTCTTGGTAGTGTTGGCTGTGATTTGGTGGGCTATCATTCCAGGGTGGTAGCAGGGCCTGTGTCCCACGTGGGGGAAGCTGAGTGTTGCTTTGTCAGCACCAGGTCCCCGGTGCCATTTCTTTGTAAATGGCTGGTGCGCGTCACGGCAGCTCCTGCATTGAGCATCTGCCCCCGGTGGTCAGTGCGCATCATAGTGACTGGTCAAGATGGTCGGAGAGACATTTAGCATATTAGCCTTTTATATATATAGATAGATAATGAACTCACAGAAAGAGAAACAAACAAACAAACAAAAAATCCCATTTACCATTTCACCAAAAAAATTAAAAGGAATAAACTTAACTAAGGAGGTAAAAGACTTGTACTCGGAAAACTACAGGACACTGAAGAAAGAGATAGAGGAAGACATAAACAAATGGGAGAATATACCGTGTTCATGGACTGGTAGAATAAACATCGTTAAAATGTCTACACTACACAGAGCAATCTATAGATTTAATGCAATCCCCATTAAAATACCAATGGCATATTTGACAAACCTAGAACAAAATCTCCAAAATTCATATGGAATAAGAAAAGACCCTGAATAGTGGCAGCAATCTTGATAAAGAACAAAGTTGGAGGGATCACAATACCAGATTTAAAGCTATATTACAAAGCCACTGTTCTCAAAACTGCCCCCTACTGGCACAAGAACAGACATATAGGACAATGGAACAGAACAGAGAACCCAGAAATCAACCCAAGCCATTATACTCATTTAATATTTGACAAAGGAGGCAAGAGCATACAATGGAGTCAAGACAGTCTGTTCAATAAATGGTGTTGGGAAAACTGGACAGATACAAGCAAAAAAATGAAACTAGACCACCAACTTGCACTATACACAAAAATAAACTCAAAATGGATAAAGGATTTAAATGTAAGATGGGAAACCATAAAAATTTTAGAAGAATCCATAGGGAGCAAAATATCAGACATATGTTGTAGCAATATCTTTACTGATACAGTTCCTAGGGCAATGAAGACTAAGGAGAAAATAAACAAATTGACTACATCAAAATAAAAGGCTTCTGCACAGCAAAAGGAACCATGAAAAGAAAATAGCATTCAAAACAACAAAGAACAAAACAAAACAACAAGAAAGCCCACTGCATGGGAGAACATATTTGCCAATGTTACATCTGATAAGGGCCTAATCTCCAAAATTTATAGGAAACTCATACAACTTAACAAAAGGAAGATAAACAATCCAATAAAAAAAAATGGGCAAAGGACTTAGACACTTTTCGAAAGAGTACATATAGAAGGCCAAGAGACATATGAAAACATGCTCAAAGTCACTAATCATCCAAGCAATGCAAATCAAAATAATGAGATACCATCTCACACCTGTCAAAATGGCTATCCTCAACAAATCAACCAACGACAAATGCTAGCGAGGATGTGTAGAAAAAAAAGCCCTCGTGCACTGCGGGCGGGAATGCAGACTGATGCAGCCACTGTGGAAAACAGTATGGAGTTTCCTCAAAAAATTAAAAATGGAACTCCTATTTGACCCATTAATCCTACTTCTAGGAATATATCCAAACAAATCAGAAACACCAATCAGAAAGGACATATGCACCCCTATGTTCACAGCAGCACAATTCACCATAGCTAGGATTTGGAAACAGCCTAAGTGCCCA
>NW_005358261.1:95346-119093 GCF_000412655.1 Myotis brandtii
TCGCGGGGGAGAGGTCAATGGGGGAAAAAGGAGACATATGTAATACTATATGTAATACTTTAAACAATAAAGAATTTTTTAAAAAGCAGGAGTTGTTATATTAAATCAGACAAAATAGACTTCAAGAAGAGGAGTTACTAGGGACAAAAAGGGATACTTCATGATGATAAAGGATCAATATATTTGGAAGATATGACAATTATGAATGAATATGTAGTTTATGATAGATGGTGAATTCCCAATGAAAACTCCATTCTGTGAAAGGAACATGAATTCTGGTTAGACAGCTAGCCTTTCCTGCCTCAGGTAGATAGATTACTTACCCTCTGTAAAATCGCATAATACTTTATAAAGTTGTGAGAATTAAATGACTGCCCACAGTAACCATGTAATCAGGTGGGTTGTTGTTGATGCTATTGTTACTCTCATCTTGTGGCAGACTGCACAATATTAAAAATATTTATAGATCAATAGTTCAGCTAAAATAGTTGTCCCTCTTTACAGGGAAAAGAATTATTGAAGAAGAGCTAAAGCAAACAGAATGCCCTTCCAGGTGTCACCACAGAATCAGAGATAACAGAAGTGGGACTCCAAGAGAGGAAAATAATGTTACAGACGCTTGGGGATGTGATGGTGAGGTCTAAAGGGAATTTGGCTCTGGGAACAGACTAAAAAAAGGATCTGTATAATGAAAAGATTAATAATTGAATCATTTAGTTAGTAAATCAAATCAGCATTTCTTACAACAATTCTAATAACTAGTATGTGTTTTTTATAAAATTGGATTGTTCTAATCTCCCAATATAATTCTTAAATTGTGTGCCAAACACCATTAGACTCCATTTACCAGCCGGTGGCGTTCCAAAGTAAAGTGATACATACTCGTCCTCTCCTATCCTCCACTTCCCCCCAAAAAACTATTTTTCACTGGTTATAGGTTAATTCGTAAGTGGTTATTAGTGAGAAAAGTCTTGCACATTTTTCTTTCTGACAAATTCTTCACAATCTTACGTGGCATTTATAGAATTCTTGTTACAGGGGGCCCCTAGACAAGCTCATGTGACTCAAAAATTCTAAGGAAATAGTTAAAAGTAAAAAATTGTATTGCATTCCAACAAAATTTATAACTGAGGAGAGCTGAAATGTAAAAACAAGATAAAAGGAAATGGGAAAGTAAAATGCTGTTATGTTTTTCCAAATCAACTCATTTAGAGATCAAACTTGAATCAAGTGATTGGCAATCTAGGTTATTAAATTACAAGTTCTTCAAAAATAATTTCACTAAGACTTCTTATTACATCAGATGGTCAGAATATTCCATTTCACTTATATCTATTATCATATTAGCTCTTTTATGAAGTATAATAGGTAAGTTTTACATACATAAAAGCCAAGTATCTATCACATATGGACTTTATGAAGCACTTAAGATTCATGAGCTTATTTCATATTTGATCTTCACACCAATCCTGTCAGTCATAGCAAATGTTTTTATCCTCACATTGAAGTTGGCTCAGAAGGATCAGGTGATTTAAGTGAGGTAACAAACTAGTAAGTTGAAGAGCATAGGATAGAACCCAAAATTTTTGACAACTTCAGTGCTCAATTTTCTGTGTCATATGAAACTTTCTTTTTATGCATCCAAGATTTCTTCTATAGTATTTCCGAAGCAGTTAGAGCTACAGTATTGACATTTTAGAAAGAACTTTTAAAAGTAACAATTAATGCACTCATTAAAAAACTATGTGTTCAGATTTAAGGAAAAACACAATCTCTCTATTCCCCTTCCAAAAATCTCTTAGACTGCTTAGAATTCCCATAGTAGTCATTCTTCTAGGTTTAAGGTCAATTATAATACTAATAAGTTATCTGGAAAAAAATATTAAACCATTTTCACTCACCAATATTTTAGCAAAAAGTTGTTTATTACATTATCAACATTAATTACTTAGCAAAAGCTTAGGGAACTAAGGCAGAGGACCTGGCAATTTTGTTAGAGAAAGTATAACATGGTCATTAAAGGTGAGGACTTTGGAAAGAAACAAGACACCAAAGAGTATATACTGTATAATTTCACATTTAGGAAGTTCCAGAATAGGCAAAGCTAGTCCATGTAAAAGATATTAAAATGGTGTTTACCATTGGAGAATTAGCTACTGGAAGGACCATAAGAGAGCCTTCTGAGCTGAGAATATTCTGGTCATTGTTACACAAGTGTATAACAGCAGAATTAATAAGCCTATAGATTTAAACCTATAGATCTTGGCATATCACCTTATTATATGTAAGTTATTCCTTAGTTCATATAATAATAGCGTCTATCTCATGGGGTTGTTGTTTGGATTAAGAAAGCTGGCATACATGGTGCTCAATAAATTAAGCAATCATGAGTATCATCATAAATTATTACTATTATTAAGGGGAAGATAAAAAGTATGAGACAAAATAGAGCAACTATGTCCAATAAGACTACGTTAAGTAAAATATCACCAAAGGGCAACCTTGGAAGCCTGTGGACAGAATGAAATCATGATGCCTGAAGCTTGAGAAATAGTGCCATAGTAAATTTAGGCTCTTGAAGCCAGATTATCTAAATTTGAATCTAGATGCTGCCACTTACTAGGTGTGTGACACTGTCCAAGTTCTTTATTTGCTATATGGAAATTAATATCTAATTTATGTAGTTTTTGCAAAGAAAAGGCATCTGTAGTGAGTGGAAAAATAATGAATTTGTTTTAGAATTACTATTTTATTTTTAGAACTAGTAATTTAAATATCTGTAGCATATGTATCACTGAGATGAAATAACACCAGTGTTTTTTAACTTGGTTGGGTCATTCTGATCATTCATGTCTCTGTTTAAAAGTCATATACTAAGAGAAGCCTTCCTAACTATTCTATATAAAGCAGTGTATTAATTTCCTAGGGCTACCATAACAAATTAGCACAAATTGGGTGCCTTAAAACAAGATACATTTACTCTCTCACAGTTCTGGAGACTAGAAATCCAAAATCAAGGCACCAACAGGCCTTGCTCTCTCCCAAGGCTCTACAGAAGAAACCTTTGCCTTTCCTATATTCTAGTGGTTGCTGGCAATCCTTGGTGTTCTTTGGCTTGTAAATCATCTCCTTCAATCTCTGCTTCCTTCGTATGGCTTTCTTCCCCGTGTGTCTGTGTCTCCATTATTTATTTATTTTTTCATAAAGACACTAATCATTGGATTTGGGCCTACCCAAATCCACTATGACTTAATCTTAACTAATTACATCTTAAAAATAGTATATTTTGAACTTTTTTCATTATTTCCAATAAGGTCACATTCTGAGGTCCACGGTGAACATGAACTTTTGAGGGACACATTCAACCCAATACAAGTAACTTTAAGCAACGAGACATAAATAAAGTAGTCCAGCATTCCATAACCATTGTTTATTAAAAAATATATTTTCCTTATAGCACAAATTGGGTTTTTTCACTTCTTTGTTATCTATTTTTCCAAACTAGAATCTAAGCTTCCTGAAGGTAAGAACCAGGATAGTGCCTGGCATTCAGATGAGGTTAAAAAAATACTTGATAGATTGAATTAATTGATTCTGCCTGGGAGAGATAAGGAAAGACAATACAGATAAAATAAAAAATTCTTAGCCATTGCCCCAGAAAGTTCTCCACCACTTTCAAGTCACATTTTTGTGATCGGTAGATAATCAAAATAAATCAGTTGAATATTACAAAAGTGAGCTGATCAACCAAGTGTTCTAGCCACAACATGGGTTTTAAAAGAGATTCCAAGTCCTGGAATTTATAAGTATTACTTCAGAGGTTATAAGGAGCATTAGAGGAGAAAACTGGGTAGAGAGCAAACAGAACTACAATCTCCAGCTCCCATTTGCACCCTTGCTTCAACCATTCTGATCTATTTTATGTAGTTTTGTTTGGGAAAAAGAAATAGCGTCTGTTTAAAAGTTTGAAAATCACTGACCTAACAATAAGCAAAGAGCCTTTTTTTTTTCTCTTAGATATTTTGTCTGAGTAGGTAATCTCTTAGAGTAAAAATAATTCATTGCTATTTGGTATTACCTCTTGATAATGAGAGCTAATTTATAAACTCACACTTACCTTGGAATGTTGAGCTGAGTTTTAAGGGTAAAGCAATTATTTGGTTGTTGATTATTTTTTAAATTTTAACTTCTTCTTCTTTTTTTAGAGAGTGAGGCAGGGAGAGAGAGAGAAACATCAATGTGAGAGAGAAACATCGATTGGTTGAGTCCCATACGTGCCCAGAGCGGAAATCGAACCAGAAACCTAGGCATGTGCCCTGTCTGGGAATAGAGCCAGCAACCTCTCGGTGCATAGGATGATGCCCAACCAAGTGAGCCACACGGGTCAGGGTTAAGTAATTTCTTTTCGTTTCTTTTTTGCAAAATAGGGATAATAATACTTAAATCACAGGACTATTGTAAGATTTACATAAATTAATTATGTAAAAACACCTTGCACATAGCAGGTACCAAATAAATGTTAACTTCTGTCCCTCAAATAGTATATTTAAAACTTTTTTCAAGGATCTGTTATAGCAGCTCCCCTAATTTCAATTTTCTCATGCTGAAGAAACCTGGTATTCTATTTATGACTTAGTAAAGTTAAAATTTTGTTTATATTTTTGCTTTCTATATATATCTAATTGGAAGTTATGTCAAATCTGGAAGTGCCTAAAAGTCTTCCTAAAAACAATCCAGATGTAAAATAGTCCTGGCTGGTGCGCTCAGTTGGTTGAGTGTCGCCGGATGCACCACAGAGTTGCAGGTTTGATTTCTGGTTGGGCACATGCCTGGGTGGTGGACTCGATCCCCAGTAGGGGGTGTGCAGGAGGCAGCTGATGTTTCGCTCTCATATCAATGTTTCTATTTCTTTTTTCCTCTCCCTCTAAAAAATCAATAAAAACTTTCTAAAAAAGAGATAAAACAATAAATGATTTATATCTCAAATACACATTGCCTATCTTGATTTACACGTGATTTTTTGAAACTGGCATAAACCTAATAAGTGGGCACAATGCCCTAATAACAGATGGATCTGAAAACTCAGGTGCCAGAAATCCAGCATGGCCCCAGTTCAAGTAGAATGTTAAAATAGTGACAGTCCTTGTAATTGATCATCTGTTCCTAGTAATAATTACGTCTATCAGAAATAAAAACAAATTCTGAAATACATGAATGTTTATTTAATCTTGAGCAGGAATTTATAAATATTTCATAATCAAATATTTGTGGTGCCCTTTAAACTCTATCAATGTGCATCTGATGAAGAGAATCCTTTTTCTGTGGTTATAGCTAAAAGGAAAAAAAATCTAAGTTGTTGGTTTATGGTAATAGTTCTGCTTTTCTAGTTTCTGCCTTTCTAGTTCAAATTCAGCAGAGTCATTCCTAAAATCAACAGGCAGAGATTTCTAAATAATTAGTAATAATATTTGCAAAGACATAACAATGAGGATGTGCATTTTAATGGTATTTATAATAGAAAATATCCTGGAAAACTTAGATGGTCAACAAGAGGACTGGTTAAATAAACTGTTCTATATAAACAATGGCTAAATTATGTTACAACTAAAGTATACTATGTAGTCACTAATATTATGTGCTGGGGACATTTATTTTTAATTTTTTTTCTTTATTTTTATGTGCTGGAGAATACTTAAAGAAATGGGAAATGACCATAATATTTTATCATGAAAATGTTATAAACAAACTGTTATAAACATATTTTAATCAATAATAAAGTAATTTGGGAACTTTTTATTCTATATTCTGAATCTGACCATTTCTCATTACTTCCTTTGCTACTTCTCTGGTCCAAATCGTCATCTCCTTTCATCTGGACTATTGCTATAGCATCCTAACTGCCCTTCCTGCTTCTTGCCCTACTTCAGACAGATCTTTAAAAAAGAGATCATGTCATCCCTCTCCTTCAAATCCTCAATAGCTTGTTATCTCACTTAGAAAAAGAGTCAAAGTTACCAAAATAGCTTATAGCGACCTCTGTGATTGAAACTTGTACTTGTCTCCACAGGACCCCATTCTCACCTCATTACCTCTCTTGCCTCCTCTCCTACTGCACTCCCACTTGCTCACTCCTTTCTAGTCTTACTGGTCTTTTTGCTGGACCTTGAACACATGAAGGCTACTCATTTGCAGTACCCTCTTGCCTGGAATGCTCTTCCCCCCAGATATTCAATAGCTCATTCCCTTTCTTCTTCCAGGTTTCCATTTAGTCACCTTTTCAGAGGAAACTTCCTTCCATCCTATTTAGTATTGCAATTCTCTCTCTAGTCCTTCTCTGTTTTCTTTCTCCCTAGTATTTAATCAAATCTAACATACCAAAATTTAATTCATGTGTTTTTGTCTATTGCCTACCTCACTCTCTATAGAGTTTAAGCTCCACAAGGCAGGGATTTTGGTCTACTTTGCTAACTGAGGTATCTGGCACATGGTAAATTGCTAGAGAGAAGAGACTTCATTCAGTGACCCAATTTCTCAAAACCAAGAGTAAGTTGTAAAGTTCAAGAATGCAGGTTAGGAGAGTTGAGTCTTAAATTCTGTACTTACATAGCCATTAATCTGTTTTGCAAAGAACTGTCACAGTGAGAATTATAAAACTGTTTATCAATTCCACCCACTAATCAGGTAGCCGACATAAAAACGCAAACCAGAAGTTTAAAAAAAATCAAGTTATTTTGGCTTTATTAACAGTTGTAAAGCTTTTAAGGAGAGGACTATTTATACTAATAAAAGGGTAATGCGCAGTCGGACATCCCCCAAGGGGTCCCAGATTGGAGAGGGTGCAGGACAGGCTGAGGGACACCTCCCCACCATGCACGAATTGTGTGCACCGGGCCACTAGTTTTATATATATATATAAATATACACACACACACACACACACACACACACACACACACACACACACACACACGGGCGCCTGCTCCAAGCCTCCGCAGCCAGGCTGTGGCTTAGGCCCGCTCCCCAGGGGCAGCGAGCCTAAGCCATCAATAGGACATCCCCTGAGGGCTCCCGGACTGTGAGAGGGGGCAGGCTGGGCTGAGGGACCCTCACACCCCCAGTGCATGAATTTTGTGCACCAGGCCTCTAGTATCTGTTATAATAGATTAGGTTGAAAAGTTCTTGGTCAAATCCCACTTTCCACATTATAAGAATATGTAAACTATGAAAGGAGACCTGACTTTGGGTGATGAACACACAATATAATATATAGATGATGTATTATAGAATTGTACATTTGAAACCTATATAATTTTATTAAACAATGTCACCTCAATAAATTCAATAGACATTAAAAAACAAAAACAATGGAAATTTAGGAAAAAAATATGTAAACTAAATAAGCTTGATTAAGCAAATTGTAACTAACTGTTGTATTTTTAAGGTCCTAAAGTCATAGACTTGTCTGACAAATGTGAAATGTGTTTGTATGTCTGTGTCTGTTTCCCTAGTTATTTGTCTAGTGATTACTAATAATCAGGCCATTGAGCATTTATTTGGCAAAATATTAGGGTACCTTTATTAAAGCATAATTTTGTATTTACTTTAAAATGTAATTTTTTATTAATGAGGCCAAAAGAATGTTGTACTGAAACTATGATAATTCAAGCTGATGCCATTGACTTACAGAAAATAAGACCTAAGACTGCTTATTAAAATTTCATTCTTTTATCAGAACTGAAAAAAAACTTTTCTTCTTAGAAAGTCTGAATTTATATCTGCTATTTAACAAAAATTATGATTCAACTAGTACTGATCTCTAAATTTTTAACATAGCTATACATTTTAATTTGTATTATGAGAAAATAAGCTAATAGGTCCTCGTAAGAGCTCTTGCAGAAGACAAGATAAGTTCTGTTATTTGCACTAGACTTCTAAGAGTTTCATTCTATATCTTGCACTTATACTAAGGGCCAGGTTCATAGGCATGCAATCTGTGCAGGAACATAAGATTCTGTGCTTGGTTGTACTAGCAAATCAACTACTTGTTATCCTTTTTAAAGTAGAGATTGCTTGACCTTGAAAAGATCATGTATAGAACAAGTAAATTTCCATGGAGAATGTTTATAGGCAGAGGGAAGGTAGCGTAAGGAGAAATATGGCAGCAAAAAATTCTGGGAAACTGGAAGCCAGTATGAACTCCACTAACAGTTGTGAACTTTAATTACTCATTATACGCAGTCGGACATCCCCCAAGGGGTCCCAGATTGGAGAGGGTGCAGGACAGGCTGAGGGACACCTCCCCACCATGGGAGGGTTGTAATGAGTAATTGAGGTAAAAATTATATAGGTTTCAGCTCTGTCCAAAGCTAATGGGTCAATGTTGTCCTTTCTCAGGAAAAATTTAGGAGCACAATCTCCACAGCTCATATTACCCTGCATCAAGTTAATTGACTAATCCTTCTCTGACTTTCTACAATATTTCTTGTCAAAGCTGTAGGGTCCCTAGGCCTTGATAACGTGTGCAGTACCCAATTTCTCTAAGAGGAGCCTGTCTCCTCCCCACCCCCAATCTCCTCTGGATTTTGAGTACTGAAGGAAGGAAAGTACTCATCAGATATGAAGACTTAAAGTGAGCAAGGGATAGGTTGCAAAGATTAACTTGTTTTCATAAAAGCATCTGAGACACAACAGATTTGACACATCATCCTATCTAATAAAGAGGGAGTGTGCTAATTGACCCTCATGCCGTCACAAAGATGGCGGCGTGCACAGCCAATAAAGAGGGAATATGCTAATTGACTGCCCCGCCCTCAAATGTAGCAGTGCCTACAGCCAATAAGGAGGGAATATGTTAATTGACTGTCCCCCCCTCAAAGATGGCAGTGCCCACAGCCAATAAGCAGGGAATATGCTAATTGACTGCCACGCCCTCATAGATGGAGGTGTCCACAGCCACAACATGGCGGCACTCAGTCCCCTCAGCCCTGCCAGGGCAGCAGGTGCGCAGCCACTCCGTGTGCCTGCCTCTGGAGTCCCCTAGTCCCTCAGCCCCCCAGCCGCCCAGGGCTGGCCCAAGGCACAGACAACCAGGGCCAGCCAAGGCTTGCGCTGCCGGCAGTAGCAGCAGCAGAGGTGTGATGGGAGCGTCCCTTTCCCCTGATTGCCAGGTCGCCTCCCACCCCTGAGGGCTCCCGGACTGTGAGAGGGGGAAGGCCAGGCTGAGGGACTCCCCTCCAGTGAATGAATTTTCATGCACCAGGCCTCTAGTCTAGTTTAATATCAGTAGTTGGGTAGAAGCAGGGAACATGTTACCTTAGTTATTTAAAGATTAAGTCTATCAGGCCCCGGCTGGGTAGATCAGTTGGTAAGAGCATTGTCCCCATATGCCAAAGTTATGGGTTTGATCTCCAGTCAGGGCACATATGTAATACCTTAATCAATAAAGAAAAAGAAAAAGAAATAAAAAATTACAAGCTACACCCACCCTAAAAAAAAGAATCAACAGTAAGTTGAACAACAAATCCATGCTTTTCTCTCTCCATTCTTCTCTCTCTCTCAAATCAATGAAAAAATATTAAGTCTCTCAGATGGCAGGGTTATCATGGCTGGTTTTAAAATACAATGCTTATATTTTAACTAGAGGCCTGGTGTACGAATTCGTGCACCGGTGGGGTCCCTCGGCGTGGCCTGCAGGGATCGGCTGAAACCCGCAATCCAGCACTGCCTGCTGCTCCTGCCTGCTGCTCCTGCTCATCCCGGCCCATTGCACCTGCCACCACCGCTCAGTAGGTTCACTGCCATTCCGCTGCAGTATCCGGGCTGCGGCAGCCAGCCATGAGCCCTGCGTCTGGCACCCGTTAGTCAGCTGAGCGGTGCTCCACCTATCGGAGCACACTGAACACTAGGGAGCAGCTCCTGTGTTGAGCGTCTGCCTCCTGGTGGTCAGTGCATGTCATAGCTACTGGTCCACCATTAGAGTGGTGACTTAGGCTTTTATATACATAGATGGCCAGAGTATTTCTACTGCTATATTTAATATTTGTACAGATTAGAAGAGAAAAAATTAGAACATTGCCTTTTTATTTGCTTATCTTTTGAATTTTCAAACTGTATTGATATAATGGCAAAAATATTTTGGCATCAATATAGAACAAAAACATCTAGGGGCTAAACTTATTTCTATCTAATATTCTTCATGACCAATGTTTTATATTTAAAAGAAGGTGACTGCCAGTTCAGCTATACAATTTTTCAGGTAATAGAATCCCAATTGCCATAGAGAAAGGAGGAATGATGCAAAGCCTGACTCTTTTTCTTCCCAGATTAGGGAAGCATTCTACATAAACACTTTCAAACTCAGAGAAGATTCCAATATGAGTATCGTGTAATTTTGTATAATGGCAAATGTTGTTAGTTTTGGCTCAAATAAACTCTGATAAAAAATTCTCTACAGGTTTGGACATTTCCCACATTAACACCAGGAACAGCCAGATCAAAGAGATACATAGGGCAAGCAAGGTATGGGGGAAGGGACCCAGAGCTTCCATACCCTCTCTGGAGGCATTCAGCACCTCCACATGTTCACCAACCTGAAAGCTCTCCGAATCTCATTCTTTTGAATTTTTATGGAGGCTTCTTCACAGAAGGCAGTTGGCACAACTGATTAAATCATTAGTCATTGATGATTGATTCAATCTCCAGCCCCTCCCCTCTCCCTGGACATTGGGGTTGGTGCAGTCGATTTCCCTGGCAACCAATCCCCATCCTTAGGGAAGGTCCAAAAGTCACTTCATTAACATAAACTCAAGTGTGGGTGGGAGGGTTGTAATGAGTAAAGAGCCACCTTTACAGCGTTATCTCGCTTATCACTTAGGAAATTCCATTTAGGAGCCCTGTGCCAGTGATGAAGATAAAAACCAAATATATATTTATTAAAGATCACTATCACAATAGTGTACTATAACTTTGAGTTACACAAGTTATATTTATATCAATGGAGGAAAAATGCTAGTGAGAGTTACTTTGTATAAAATCATGTTAACTAGTAAGAACTAGATCTTTGATTGTCCTTGGGAAATATATGGTTCATTTCTGGAAGCTAACACAGACAGAAAACAGCACATACTAAGTGTTAAATGAATACAGAAGAAGGAGGGGAAAACTTTTGACTGAGCTGGAGTTTTATGAAGAAGAAAAAATTAAAGCAACTTATTTTAGGAAATCAAACATTCTTTTGATACCATGTTAATTAACCCATTATTAATTAATTAACAGGAAAGGATCAAAAGGCAGGCCAGATAATATGGGCATGCCCTTTGTGCCAGGAAGCTGCAGCTTAACAATCTCCAGATGCCCAGTAGGTCTAAATGACACAGGAAAGGTGATTGATTACCTGTCAGTCACACCTGGGAGCAGGTCACTGGCCAGAATGGGTGTGGCCACTTTACGGGCTCAAAATCTGTGATACATAAGCTCCTAAACAAAGGAGTCCCCCTCTTGTCTTTGCTGTTCAAACCTGACTCCTGGCCTGTGGGCTGTCATGCCCTGCACTCACCCACATGGCCCACAGCCATGTGGACCACACACAATGGACTAAAAGACTGTGACTAACCTGATGCTATGCTGGGCTTAACTCCCCCATGGAACGGAAACTCTGGACACCAACTCTACCAGTTCTACTGAATCCCCAGCTGCACCTTTTTCAGTACTGCTTCAAGGGAAACAGGACTTTGCAACCCAAGGGATATAATTCCATGCAAATAGAGCTTTCTACCACATCTCCTCCTCTCATATGGGCCTCCAGAAATTCTTACTCCAGTGGCACCCCAAGAACCTCACTCCCACTAGCAACTGAGACATTCTACCCACACAATTCTCCAATAACACTTTCATGTTAGTAAAAGAAGTATACAAAATGTTTAAGTTTTTCAAACATTTGTGAACTTTTAAGGAAAAGATACTGTATCTAAAGTTTAAAAAGTTGCCTGTTATTCCATATTGATTTAAAAGTAAAAAAGCAGAGCTGAAATATAATTTTGTCCTTAAAAATTAAAACAGAAAGCAATTTTAAAATGGAAAAGAAATAGTTACTATATGTCTATGGCTAGTTGTGTCTAGTTACTTTTTTAAAAAGTCATGTTTTAGAAACAGAAAGATTACAAATCTCCAGAATAACAGATATTGTATGTAAATTCATGAGGGCTGACTTAAACAAACTTATAATAAAGGTAGCAATACCTGAAAAACAGGTAAAATGAAGCTAAAATAAGACAAAAAGAATCTAAATTATTCAAATTGTATTGAATGAACTCATAAAAGTCAATTTCTCTAACTACTAATACCAACAAATCATTATGCTTGTTAGTCCTACACTCAATTTGTAGCATGAAGTGAGTAATCTACCATACTTTTCAATTTATCTTATTTTTAAAAAAATATATTTTATTGATTTTTTACAGAGAGGAAGGGAAAGGGATAGAGAGTTAGAAACACCAATGAGAGAGAAACATAGATCAGCTGCCTCCTGCACACTCCCTACTGGGGATGTGCCCGCAACCAAGGTACATGCCCTTGACCGGAATCGAACCTGGGGCCCTTGAGTCCGCAGGATGATGCTCTATCCACTGAGCCAAACCAGTTAGGGCTATCTTATTTTTTTTAACATTACTTTGAGAACCCCATTACCTTTGAACAAGGAAAAAATATAGTACATTTACTTGTGACCTACACATGCCAATATATTTTTAAAAGTATTTCTAATTGTTATTTTTTTCAGTCTCTTTTAAAATAGTAATGCTTCATAATCTAATGATTTAAAAATTAATTATCTATCAATCTACAGTAGTGGCTATTATGGGGGTTCAGAGCAGGTTACCCCAAGATATGCCCCCCTTCCTTAACTAAATAGAATAATTTGATTTAGAGGCAGGGCAAACTTCTATTTACTAAGCATCTGCTTTTCGTTTTTTCTTTTTTAAATATATTTTATTGATTTTTTACAGAGAGGAAGGGAGAGGGATAGAGAGTTAGAAACATCAATGAGAGAGAAATATCGATCAGCTGCCTCCTGCGCACCCCCTACTGGGGATGTGCCCGCAACCAAGGTACATGCCCTTGACTGGAATCGAACCTGGGACCCTTGAGTCCGCAGGCTGATGCTCTATCCACTGAACCAAACCGGTTAGGGCAGCATCTGCTTTTCTTATCCTGCACCTTACTCATCTGTAGCCTAGAATGTCTTATATACCCATGTTGCTTTTTGTTAATGTTTAAAAATCTATTGATTGGAGAGAGAGGAAGGGAGACAGGGAGGGACACACAAACACACACACACACACACACACACACACACACGAGAGACAGATACAGACAGAGAGATTATTTGTTTTACCTATTTATGCATTCATTGATTGATTCTTGTATGTGCCTTGACCTGGGATCAAACCCACAACCTTGGCATATGGGAACAAGGTTCCAACCAACTGAGCTACCCAGACAGGGCTCATGTCCCCTTTCTATCGCTGAACCTCACCTGCATGTAGTCTCTGATTCTCTATGTATGCAGGGATCCCATATAAATATATGTATTACATTTACTTATTTTCTATTACTAATGTCTCATGTCTATTTATTAGACCAGCTGTAGGGCATGGCTATAGGGTTAAGCCTCAGACTGACCAGTTGGCAAAGCCACAAACAAGTCCCAGCTTAGAGGGCACAGTCCTCTTAGCATAATTAGGCTTGTCCTTATGATGCTCCCTAGATCCTTCCTAGGTAGCTAATGGGCTGTGGGAGGTGCAGCAAGTGCTGCCAAAACAAGTGAAACTCACAAGAACATTGTAACTATGGTGACCACTACCTTGTTAACCTCTGACTATAAAATAAAGGTTCAGCTTGCCTCTGGATCTCTCTCTGTGGCCTCAGCAAGGCACAGGAAGATCCACCTAGATCCAGCTCATTCTCTCTGTCTTTTCTACATCTTTCGCTGCCATCCCCTCAGGCTTGTGGAACCCTTGGCTGAGCTGGCTCGGCCCAACCAGCCAGAAAAAACCGAGGGTAAAGTTTTTTCCTCCCCCACCCCCCTCCACTATCAAATTCTTCTAATATTTTCTATGGTCTACTTTTCCTCCTATAGTACAAATCACCTAATACAGCATATAATTTACTTACTGTGTTATTATTTATTGTCTGCTCAAATGTAATTGACACAGTCAGGGATCTTTTCTTTTTTTTTCAATGATACAGATGAAATTTTTATTAGGGGTCATTTTACTTTTCAGGTGTAATAATTTAGGCATTTAATGGTATTACTGCTATTAAAAGCATATCCTGTAGCATTCTACTGTTTTATTTTTTAATTCTTTATTGTTTAGAGTATTACATATGTCTCCATTTCTCCCCATTGACCTCTCCCCGGTCATTCCCACCCCCCTAGCACATGCCCTCACCGCCCCTACTGTCTGTGTTCATGGGTTATGCTTATATGCATGCATACAAGTCCTTTGGTTGATCTCCCATCCCAACCCGCCCCTGCCCCCCCTCTGACATTAGATGGTCTGTTCGATGCTTCTATGTCTCTTGATCTATTTTTGTTCATCAGTTTATATTGTTCATTATATTCCACAAATAAGTGAGATCATGTGATATTTATCTTTCTTTGACTGGCTTATTTTGCTTAGCATAATGCTCTCCAGGTCCATCCATACTATTGCAAATGTAAGAATTCCTTTTTTACAGCAGTGTAGTATTCCATTGTGTAGATGTACCATTGTTTTTTAATCCACTCACCTGCTGATGGGCACTTAGGTTGCTTCCAAATCCTAGCTATTGTAAATTGTGCTGCTATGAACATAGGGGTGCTTATGTCCTTTCTGATAGGTGTTTCTGGTTTCTTGGGATATAATCCTATTAGTGAGATTACTGGGTCAAATGGGAGTTCCATTTTTAGTTTTTGAGGAAACTCCATACTGTTTTCCATAGTGGCTGCACCAGTCTGCATTCCCAACAGCAGTGCACGAGGGTTCCTTTTTCTCCACATCCTAGCCAGCACTTGTTGTTTGTTGATGATAGCCATTCTGACAGATGTGAGATGGTATCTCATTGTGGTTTGATTTGCATCTCTCGGATGATTAGTGATTTTGAGCATGTTTTCATATGTCTCTCGGCCTTCTGTATGTCCTTTTTCAAAAGGTGTCTATTTAAGTCCTTTGCCCATTTTTTGATTTGATTATCTTCCTTTTATTAAGGTGTATGAGTTCCCTATAAATTTTGGAGATTAGGCCCTTATCGAATATAACATTGGCATATATGTTCTCCCATGCAATGGGCTCTCTTGTAGTTATGCTGATGCTTTCTTTTGCTGTGCAGAAGCTTTTTATTTTGATGTAGTCCCATTTGTTTATTTTCTCCTTAGTTTCCATTGCCCTAGGAACTATCGGTAAAGATATTGCTGCAACATATGTCTGTTATTTTGCTGCCTATGGACTCTTCTAAGATTTTTATGGTTTCCCATCTTATGTTTAAGTCCTTTATCCATTTTGAGCTTGTTTTTGTGAATGGTGTACGTTGGTGGTCTAGTTTCATTTTTTTGGCGTGTATCTGTCCAATTTTCCCAACACCATTTATTGAACAGACTGTCTTGACTCCATTGTATGCTCTTGCCTCCTTTGTTTTATTCATTGGCATCTGGCAAGAGCCTAGAATAAAGCCTGGAACATACTAATTACTCAAGGAAGATCTGTTGAATTAAAATGAAATTAAATGAATGAGACCAAAAGCAACAAAAAATCAGTTTCTATGAAAATATAACTGTACACAGCAATATACTTTTTGTAAAGACAAATTAATTTTGTGTTTTGGATGGGGATGTTGATCATATTTTTTAAAGTTGTCCTTTGGGGTTATTAAATTCATAGCCTGACACCTAGATCACATATCTATAAAATCTTGATGCAATCTCATTTCCTGGAGCTCTCTTGCTCAAATGCTATCTCCTTAGAGAAGTCTTCACTGACCACGTTATCTGAAAGAGCACTCCATACCCTTATCACTCTCTAGCTCTTATTTTGCTTCATTTCCTTAATAATTCTTATCATTGCTTAACATTATGTTGAATAGTTATTTATTGTATCTCCTCCAGGAAAACAGGAACCATATCAGCCTTTCTTACTGCTCTATTTCCCTGTGTTTGGATCAGTGCCTGGCACGTAGTACACATTTGCCAGCATGAATGCACTAGGAATTTGCATGCACTCAGGCTCTCCATATATTTCTCCAATTGTTTGTCGCCAGATCTAAAGTTGCTAAGCAATCTCTTGTACTGTATTATTCCCTCACTAATAAGCAAACAAGCAAAAGTAGTTCTTCATGCTTCATATATCTAGTAAAATGGTTAAAAGATTTGAATATATGCTAGTTATTATTCCATCAACTGTCAATGAAATGCTATATTGATCTGGAAGACTGGATCTTAAATCACATTAAGTAACAGTTTTAAATTTATTCTTTACTCTTTTCTGGATGAAACTATATTAATTTTATTGAATTAGAAGTAAAGAGGAGATTAAAAATGGCGGCAGAGTAGGTGGATGCTGCATGGACATGCTCCCAGGAACAGGCTGGAATTACAACTGAAATATGGAAAGGCTTCCACAGACAGCAACTGAAGTCCTGGAGAGATATCTCAACTGTGTGTGGGGGGAGGGGGGAGGTTTGAAGCGGGGGGCTGGCACTGAGAACTCTGGGATCTAATCCCCAAGTTGGGCTCCCCAGCAGAGAGCACCAAATCTGAGGAGGATACCCACAAAATATCTAGCTGTGAAAAGCAGCAGGGTGCTGTCTGCCAGGGAGTGGCAGATTAAAGTTCGGGCACCCTCTTGAAGGGCTAACACACAAAAATTCACTGTACTGTGTGTGGGGGGAGGGGGGAGGTTTGAAGCGGGGGGCTGGCACTGAGAACTCTGGGATCTAATCCCCAAGTTGGGCTCCCCAGCAGAGAGCACCAAATCTGAGGAGGATACCCACAAAATATCTAGCTGTGAAAAGCAGCAGGGTGCTGTCTGCCAGGGAGTGGCAGATTAAAGTTCGGGCACCCTCTTGAAGGGCTAACACACAAAAATTCACTGTGGAGCCACCCACCTTGTGCTCTGGCAGAGGGAGGGTGAAGTGGACTGGAGCTGTGAGAGCAAAACCCAGGAATGGGGGCTTGGGGGGATAAAGTTCAGTAGGCAGACACCCCAAGTTTCCTGGGATGAGTCATTCCCTCACACAGCGGATGAGTCTTTCCCACATAGACATTTGCCTTCCCTGGGGGGAATACAGTTGACACACTCTACTGGAAAACACCTTGCCCTGAGGCCACTTAAGAGATTAAAAGTAACAATTAGCTTCAGGCAGAAGCAATCACCCCACCCTGTTGAAAAAATTATCCAAATTCCAAAACCAGATAAAGACACTACAAAGAAAGAGAATTACAGGTCAATATCCCTGATGAACATAGATGCTAAAATCCTCAACAAAATATCAGCAAATTGCATCCGGCAATATATTAAAAAGATCATACACCATGATCAAGGGGGATTTATTCCAGGGATACAAGGCTGGTACAATAATCGCAAATCAATAAATGTGATACATCACATAAACAACTTGAAAGACAAAACTCAAATCATCATATCAATAAACACAGAAAAAGCATTCAACAAAATCCAACACCTATTTTTGATAAAAACTCTCACCAAAGTTGGAATAGAGGGAGCATATCTCAACATGATAAAGGCCATATAAGACAAACCTACAGCCCACATCATACTCAGTGGGCAAAAACTAAAACCATTTCCCCTAAGAACAGGAACAAGACAGGAATGCCCACTCTCACCAATCCTGTTCGACATAGTACTGGAAATGCTAGCCATAGTGATCAGACAAGAAGAAGAACTAAAGGCATCCAAATTGGAAAAGAAGAAGTAAAATTGTCATTGTTGGCAGCTGACATGATATTGTACTTAGAAAACCCTAAAGACTCCATCAAAAAACTACTAGACTTAATAAATAACTTTGGCAATGTAGCAGGATACAAAATTAACACCCAGAAATCTATGGCTTTTTGTACAACAATAATGAACTCACAGAAAGAGAAACTAAAACAATCCCATTTACCACTGCACCAAAAAAATTATGATACCTAGGAATAAACTTAACTAAGGAGGTAAAAGACCTGTACTCGGCAAACAACAGGACGTTGAAAAAAGAGATAGTGGAAGACATAAACATATGGAAGAATATACCGTGTTCATGGACTGGTAGAATAAACATCATTAAAATGTCCATACTACCCAAAGCAATCTATAGATTCAATGCAATCCCAATTAAGATACCAACGGAATATTTCCCAGACCTATAACAAACTCTCCAAAAATTCATCTGGGATAAAAAAAGACCCTGAATAACTGCAGCAATCCTGAGAAAGAAGAACAAAGTTGGAGGGATCACAATACCAGATATGAAGCTATATTACAAAGCCACTGTTCTCAATACTGTGTGGTATTGGCACAAGAACAGACATATAGACCAATGGAACCAAACAGAGAACCCAGAGATCAACCCAAGCCATTATGCTCAATTAACATTTGACAAAGGAGGCAAGAGCATACAATGGAGTCAAGATAGTCTCTTCAATAAATGGTGTTGGGAAAATTGGACAGATACGTGCAAAAAAGTCAAACTAGACCACCAACTTACACCTACACAAAAATAAACTCAAAATAGATAAAGGACTTAAACGTAAGACGGGAAACCATAAAAATTTTAGAAGACTCCATAGGCAGCAAAATAGCAGACATACGTTGTAGCAATATCTTTACTGATACAGTTCCTAGGGCAATGGAAACTAAGGAGAAAATAAACAAATGGGACTACATCAAAATAAAAAGCTTCTGCACAGCAAAAGAAACCATCAACAAAACAACAAGAAAGCCCATTGCATGGGAGAACATATTTGCCAATGTTATCTCTAATAAAAACTTAATCTCCAAAATTTACAGGGAACTCATACAACTTAACAAAAGGAAGATAAACAATCCAATAAAAAAAATGGGCAAAGGATCTAAATAGATACTTTTCGAAAGAAGACACAAGGAAGGCCAAGAGACATATGAAACCATGCTCAAAGTCACTAATCATCCGAGAGATGCAAATCAAAATAATGAGATACCATCTCACACCTGTCAAAATGGCTATCCTCAACAAATTAACAAACAAGTACTGGCGAGGATGTGGAGAAAAAGGAGCCTTCTTACACTGCTGGTGGGAATGCAGACTTGTGCAGCCATTGTGGAAAACAGTATAAAGTTTCCTCAAAAATTAAAAATGGACTTCCATTTAACCCAATAATCCCACTTCTAGGAATATATCCAAAGAACTCAGAAACACCAATCAGAAAGGACATATGCACCCCTATGTTCATAGCAGCACAATTTACAATAGCTAAGATTTGGAAATAGCCTAAGTGCCCATCAGCAGATGAGTGGATTAAAAAACAGTGGTACATCTACACAATGGAATACTACGCTGCTGTAAAAAAGAAGGAACAGCTGTCCATTTGCAACAGCATGGATGGACGTGGAGAGCATCATTCTAAGTGAAGTAGGCCAGTCTGAGAAACATAAATATCACATGATCTCATTCATTTGTGGAATATAACGAACAACATAAACTGATGAACAAAAATAGAGCCAGAGGGAAAAATTAATATTTTAGAATAGAAGTAATCCTGTTATTTGCCGATTTTTAATATTTCCTACAACTTTTGTGATATCATACTATGTTAGTACAGTTTTGGTAATATTAGTATGCTTGAAATCCTTTTTTCTTGAAATATTAATGTTTATTGAATGTGATATTTTTATATTTAAGATAGTTTTTCTTGAATAATTGGTGTTTACTGCATGTAACATTATTATATTTACAATCCTTTTTCCTGAAATTAAAAAAGTTCCCATTTGAAAAAAAATAAATTTACCAAAAAAAGGGAAGTAAAGACACTGATCTAAAATTATGTGAAATTCCGTTTGATTTAAAAACGTTAACAAGGACAATGTAAAAAGAGGTAGTTCAGACTCCTTTGCTCTTTAATCCTTCTTATATGTTTAAAATCTGGACTATGTGATGATATTAGGATTGAATAACATAACTGCCTGTCTTTGTAATGTGTGGCAAAAGCAAAAAGGAGCAAAACTTTTAAGAATATCATTCCATAAACAGTGTGGTGTTGCTTACTTTGTTTTTTTGTTTTGCTTTTTTTTTGGAGGGGGGGTGTGGGGGTGGTGGTTGGTGGCCTCTGAATCTTCACCAAAACTGTCAGTTATGGATACACCTCTAGAATACTTACTTTGCAAAGATGTTTTAAATTTCAGAACTTATTAAGTTCACAAAAGAAACTGATAATGAATTATAGAAATCACACTATAACAAGCATAAATGTTTTTAAGTATTTTTGAAATACTTAAAAATGAACACTATAACAAGCATAAATGTTTTTAAGTATTTTTGTCTTCTTTACTAAAATGTTTCAAACTGTTGAGTGCATAAAGCAATGTCCTCATTTTTTTTGAATAACTCTTCCCAACAATACCAGGTAGAACTTCCTTTTTTTCAGAGTGGTGGCTCTTTTAATATCTTACATACTAGGGGCCCAGTGCATGAATTTGTGCATCTGAAAAGGAACTGTGGGCTGCGAGGCTGCAGTGGGCACATGGGCAGATCTTGGCCCATCCTCCGTGCCCTGCCCAGCCCCTCCCACCATGGCCCCTGGTTCCCTGTCTGCCGGCAGCCCTGCTTCTGCCTCTACCGCTCCCACCTACTGATGGTGCCGGCCTTGCTTGCACCCGTACAGCGCTGTCAGTGGGTGCGAGCAGTGGCTGCTTCCCTGATTGCCCCTCAGGAGCAGGGGGGGCTGGAGAAGCCGTCAGGGGCGATCCAGGCGGGCAGTCGCCACTCGCACCTGCTGACAGTGCCAAGCGATCAGGACCAGTGCTGGGTGCCAGCAGCGGGTGCGAACAGCGGCTCCAGCTGTGGGTGCAAGAGGCAGCTGCCAGCCCCAATCACCCCTCAGGAGCAGGGGGAGGTGGAGAAGTCCTGAGGGGCGATTGGAGCCGGCAGCCGCTGCTCGCACCCAGACGGCACCAAGCTATCAGGTCTGGCGCCAGCAGCAGGTATGAGCACCGGAGGGCTGGGCGGGAGGGGGCTGCAGCTTGCAGAAGTAAAGAATTTTCAGTAACCACCAGAGGCTTGCCCTGATTACAGCAACCAGTGCCCCGCCTTGGTCTGGCACCCCTGCTCACATGCTCTACCATCCTGCCGCGGCCAATGCCCGCCATATTCCGTGCTCTGCCACCCGCTGCCAACGCCTACCATGTTCCACGCATACCCCCGGTGGTCAGCGCATGTCATACTGACCCATTGTTCTGCTGTTTGGTCTATTTGCATATTAGCCTTTTTATTATATAGGATATTTGATTTTTCAGGTACTTGATTAGAACAATAACCATCTAAGGTTAAAGAGTCAGTCATGTTAACTTGAAAGCTTCAATCCTGAACTCAATTCAAAACTCTTCTCCGCTTTTCCTTCCATCCATCCACCACCAGTACAGGTAAAGCTCTAATGATTTGGAGGCAGTAGCAGGAAATCTTAGACACCTGCTTCTCCTCCCTCTTCTAGGGTTAGGACAGTTGGATTGTGGCAGAGAGAAGGGAGAGAGAAAAGGATAAGTTCTTCCTTACTTAAAAGAGAAAGCGGGTGGGGGAGGTAGAAGAGGGTAAAGGGGGAAATAGTGATGGGAGGAGATTTGACTTAGGGTAGTAAACATACAAAATAATATACAGATGATGTCTCTCAGAACTGTATACAATTTTATTAACCAATGTCACCTCAAGAAATTTTCAAAAAAGAGAAAGGGCAAATGTTTCCTTCCTTGACTGGGAGAGGATGCAGTCTTCATGACTGCATATTGATAACCTCTATGTGCCACTATCCAAAAGCTGAATCTCCAGTGAGGCCTCTTTGAAGAAGCCTGCAGGGCTTTACCATTACCTTGTTTGCTATTTTGGTGGTTATTTGGCTCCAGCTTACTAGAGCTCTTTCATTCCTCTTGCTACAGCGGTTCCTTCTTGATGGTGCTCTCATACTAACAAAGATGGCTCAAGCCCACCTACCTTCCCTGGTATTCACACCACCCATGGGAAACTCCATTTTTTGCCACATTAAATGATGGGAATGGTAGCTACTTCCCTGCTATCCTGATCTCTCTCAGTCTATCATGGTTGATATTTTCTTTGCCATACTCAGCTCCAGAAGATCAGTAAGTCCTGTGACCAAGCGAACAGCCAAAAGAGAGAAAAAATTTATCTCCCTTTTTAAAGTAAATCCAGTCTTTAGAAGTGATTCTCTTCAATGATAACTCCAGCTTCCACCCCAACTACATGTTGGGAACAGCTTGTCCACAAACACTATTTTCTTCACCAGTCCTCCTTTTTTTAAGTAAGAGTAGATAGAAGTGGTAGTGGTGGTGGTTATAGGCTAGTTGTGACACTACTCAATTAATACCTGCAGTTATTTAAAGTTATTTTAATTTATGATGTGGAGCATTTGGTGCATTTCATGTTCAGCTTTGGGGCATAATCACAATTACAGGTCTATGGGATAACTCCCATTCAATATGTTATAAATCTGGCTACAAGACAGATTCAGCTAAAAAAAAAAACTAGTGTTTTTATGATATTAAATGCCAGCCAGTCCTTGCATAAGGTTTTGGTAAACCTTACTCTTACATAAATAAGATAAATATTTCTTATTTGGTCCTATTCAAAACATTGGTGATACCCAATTCACAGCCCAAGTCAATTCCTCCTAACAAAGTTGATGAAAGAAAATCCTTAATCTCTGTCTATAGGAAGCCCAAATTCAGTTTTTCAAACACACTCTTTTCTTAAATATAGTAGACAGTTCATGTTTTTGTGAGGTATTAGCTGAAATCTTCAATAAAAATGAACTATGACACTTAGGGACACAAATGTTGGCATATTAAAAATCCCATCCTATCTAATAATAGACAAACATGGTGATTAACCATACCTCTGCTACGCATCCCATTGGCTAATCAGGGTGATATGCAAATTAACTGCCAATCAAGATGGCGGCCGGCAGCCACGCAGCTGAAGTGAACAGGAGGCTTGCTTGCTCCAGTGATGGAGGAAGCCAAGGTTCCCCGCCTGCCGGGGGCTCTGAGCTCCAGTCTAAGCAACAATGTTGCAATTATAGAAGCTAAACAAAGCCCAGATAACTGCTTTCAGCCAGCCGGCCTCGGAGCTGGAGCCGCAACAAAGTTTCAATTACAGAAGGTAATTAAATCCCAGAATTAAAAAAAAGGAGGGACTGGGAGCTTCAGTTGCAGGCTTGGCCCGCCTGAAAACAGCCCTCAGCCCCTCATCCAGGCTGGCCAGGCACCCCACCAGTGGGCACCACCCTGAAGGGGATGCGGGCAGCCTGAAAACAGCCATCAGCCCCTCATCCAGGCTGGCCAGGCACCCCACTGGGGATCCCCACCTTGAAGGAAGTGTGGGCAGTCTGAAAACAGCCCTCAGCCCCTCATCCAGGCTGGCCAGGCACCCCAGTGGGAACCCCCACCCTAAAGGGGGTGCGGGAAGCCTGAAAACAGCCATCAGCCCCTCATCCAGGCTGGCCAGGCACCCCA
>NW_005358261.1:119191-129070 GCF_000412655.1 Myotis brandtii
GTAAAAGGGAAATATGCAAACTGACCCTAACAGGAGAAAGACTAGGAATGACTGGTCACTATGACACACACTGACCACCAGGGGGCAGACGCTCAATGCAGGAGCTGCCCTCTGGTGGCCAGGGCGCTCCCATATGTAGGAGCTCTGCTCAGCCACAGGCCAGGCTGATGGCTGCCAGTACAGCGGTGGTGGTGGGAGCCTCTCCTGCCTCCTCAGCAGCGCCAAGGATGTCTGACTGCAGCTTAGTTCTGCTCCTCGCTGCAAGTGGACATCCCCCAAGGGCTGCTGGGCTGCCAGAGGGATGTCTGATTGCCAGCTTAGTCCCAATCCCCCGAGGAGCAGGCCTACGCCAGCAGGTGGTCATCTCCTGAGGGGTCCCAGACTTAGAGAGGGCACAGGCCGGGCTGAGGGACCCCCTCCCTGAGTGCACAAATTTTTGTGCACCGGGCCTCTAGTCTTTATATATAAAAGCCTAAGCAACCGGTCGACTGAACGACCGGTCGCTATGACGCGCACTGACCACGAGGGGCAGACACTCAATGCAGGACCTGCCCCCTGGTGGTCACTGCGCTCCTACAGTGGTAGCGCCACTCAGCTGACTGATGGGCGCCAGACACAGGGCTCATGGCTGGCAAGTGCCACTGTGGGCAGCGTGAACCTCTCCCAATCAGGACTGACTGGGTGCCAGCCTGAGGCAGACGCAGCAGGGCCAGGATGAGCAGGAGTGGCAGGTGGCTTTGGACTGCCGGTTTCGGCCAGATCCCCGCAGGCCATGCCAAGGGACACCACCAGTGCATGAATCCATGCACCAGGCCTCTAGTCTATAATGAAACATTTACTTGGTTTAACTTAGCATTTCCTATGTTTTATTTATAACGGAATCCTTTTATCACAGAATACTTACCAATATCTCATAGAAACAGTTCAAGCAACACAGTTTGGATCCTCTTCCCTTTCTCCTTTTTGAAAATTTTATTTTAATAAGGAACCACACAGACTCATGAAAGTTCTTCAACTTTACAAGTATAATAAATATGTTTGCGGTTGGTTCATTCAAAATAGCTTTCTCCTCCTCTGCTATTATAGTAAGAGGTTGTGTGTTGTTGTTGTTTTGTTTGTTTGTTTTAAAGATTCCCTGTTAGCAGGAAAAACTAGCTTTTGGGATGAGGCTACCAGAAAAGGTTTTCCCTGTTTTTCAGAAATCTGATGTTTTATGATTTGTTTTTGTGCTAGACTATCAACTCTCTTCAGTTGCAGCTGCTGGGTTTGTAAGTAATCAACTAGCTGTTTCTCTGGGTTTTATTCAACTATTCTATGCCCACTCTTGTGGGTTCTGCTTATGAAGAGTTACTCCTAATTGTAGGCTGCTTCATTAAAAGAGGAAAGGTTTGGGGGCCATCTTCACCAGTCACAGGTATAGCAGATACAGCAACTTTTAAGATCTAGAGCTAATAGGAACTAACTATACTCATTTTTTATTGATGAAATATGAGTCTTTATCTCTATTATAGGCAGTGTTTTTAAAACACCTTAATTGATTATGAATATAGGCTCCACATGTAGAGGTGGACATCGTATTCATAATGTAAAGTTATTGAGAATTATTGTGATTATTTAGTAACTATCTTCTTATAAACAATGTCCTTTTTAAAAAGTAATGGGCCTGCACAGCCAGTGTGGCTCAGTGGTTGAGCATCAACCTATAAACCAGGAGGTCACAGTTCGATTCCTAATCAGGGCACATGCCTGCGTTTCGCGGCGTTGATCCCCAGGGGTGGTGGTAGTGGGGAAGGGGGGAGAGTAGGGGTGTGCAGAAGGCAGCTTAATGATAAATGATTCTTTCTCATCATTGATGTTTCTATCTCTCTCTCCCTCTCCCTTCCTCTCTGAAATCAATAAAAATATATTTAAAAAGAAAAAAAAGTAGGCTTATATGCTTATTTTCAGCTTATTTCTTTAAACTTGCAGCCTGCTCTACACAATCAGTCCTTAAGGGGCTTTACAAACTGTACTGTAAGGTTTATTAGCAATCAGATGGAAAACTGAATAAGCTTATACCGTATTTTACAGAAAATCTGCTTAGATTCATATTTCATACATGAACAATCTGTAATGTGAGCAGTCTTAAATGCTAAATAAGAAAAACAATGTAAATATTTTAGGTTAAACATAAAAACAGTGCCTGATTGCAAGAATTAGTGAATTGAATAGAATCAGTTTGAAGTAGGGGATTTTTAGATTGTTTCTTCTATGCTTAAGGTTTTGTTGAGATCTACAGATTTCATAATCTTTATTGTCTCATTGTCTTCATAATCACTTTCTTTAATACTGAATGTAATTTCACATTAAGTATAAACTTCTTAATTAAAAAATGTATTAACATTCAACATTTCAATAGCTATCACTAAGGCCATTACTATTTTTAAGAAGCAGGTAATTCTTTCATCAACCTACTCTATGTACATAAATTATTTTCATTCCTTCTGTCAATTCAGTATTTAATCCATGTTTTCCTTTTAAACATATTTCAGTTAATTATTCATTGCCAAGCAAAAATGTATTGGCTAATTATATGTGAGTTTTAAATTAATTATTATATATTCATTAAACCTGGTAACCTTCGGGGGAGTAACTTTTTAAGTGAAAAATACCTTATAATTCATACATGGGATAAAATAATTGGTGTTTTTATTAAAAAACAGCTTAATCATGTAAACATTTTGTTGATTTTTTTTGCATGATGTGGGGGAAAAAACTTTTTTTATTTTATGAAATTGATTTGAATGGGTAAAAAGACATTAATTTTGAGATGACTCATAGATAATTAAAAGTAATTACCTTGGAAAGTTCAGAATGACAATGTGAAGTCATAAAAGTGGATCTGAAGCCCTGGCCGGTGCGGCTCAGTTGGCTGAAGTTTTTGTTGTCCCATTCCCGGAAAGGTCTTGGGTTCAATTCCTGGTTAGGGCACATACCTAGGTTTCAGGTTCAATCCCATGTGAGTGCATACGGAAGGCAACCGAAAGATGTTTCTCTCTCACATCGATGTTTCTCTCTCTTTTTCTCCCTCTCTTTCTTCCCCTCTCTCTAAAAATCAATAAAAACATATCCTTGGGTGAGGATTAGAAAAAAAATTTTAAGTGGATATGAAGAAATATACAATAAATGATTCTATTTAACTTATTTTCTTTTTCCTTTTTGGTGCTGACTAAACCTTGGGATGAACTGATTAGCAGTGACTTAGCAAAAGCCATCCATTTCAACTCTTCCGCCTGGCATTTAAAATACTCTAAAATTGTGCCACCTGATTCTAAGATAAATTCCACTAGCCCCCTCTACTTACCTTAGGCTGGGGTTCTAGTCACTGGCCCTTGCTCATTTCTGCTTCCAAGTTGGCTGACTTGTATTGCTCCAAAATTTATAGGTTCTAACCTCCAGTGCTTTATTTAGAGATAGGACCTTTAAAAGGGTAGTTAAGATTAAATAGGTCATATGGGTAGGCTCTAACTCAATATGACTGGTGTTCTTATAAAAAGGGGAAATTCGGAGACAGACTTGAATATAGAGAGAACACCATGTGAACATAAAAAGCCAACTACAAGCCAAGGACAGCGGCCCTTGGAAGAAACCAACCCTGTTTTGGACTAGTAGCTTCCAAACTGTGAGGAAATAAATTTGTTTAAGCCACCCAGTCAGTGGTACTTTGTTATGATATTCCCAGCTGCCTTTGTTCATGTTATGCCCTCCACTGAAAACATCCCCTTCCTCTCATGCACATCTATTCAAATTGTCATTTAACATTGAACCTAAACAGCCAGTAGAAGTTATCCCTGACAAACCAGTCCTCTCTCACTTCCCTTTTCTAATCTAGCAGAGAATTTAGTCTGTACCACAGAGCACATAAAGTAGAAATAAGAATTTCATGAGTTAATATAGGTAAAATGACTAAAATAGTGCCTGATACATAGTAAATCTTAAGTGTTACTTACTTAAGTGTTTTTTAAATCAAATCATGTTACTGCTAACTCTTTAGTATAATGCTGGGCATGTAAGTGCTAAAAACACTTGTTGATGTATAAACATTTAGGGGAAAATGAGATAGTTCTTGCCCTTAAGAAGCTCCTCATATAGTAGGGCAAAACCCAATTCTATAAGTAGCCTAAGTGGAAAAAAAAAATGGGTTCAGAAAAATTTCACAAAAGATGAATCCTGAAGGAAGATGTATTAGTTATCTATTGCTGCATAACAAATTAATCCAAACACAGCAGCTTAAAACAACAAATATTATCTCAGATTCAGGAAGTGGATAGCTAGGTGGTTTTGGTTCAGGGTCTCTTATGAGGTTAGTTATGCTGTTGGCTGGGCTGGAGTCATCTCAAGGGGGTCAAAGGATTTGTTTCTAAACACTCATGTGGTTGTTGGCAAGTTTTAGTTCCTTATCGGTTGTTAGATTTCATTTCCTTGGCACATAGGCTTCTCTATAGGCTGCCAGAATGTCCTATGACATGATAGCTGGCATCTCTCAGTGATTCAAGAGAGTATGCATAAGGAAGTCCCAATGCCTTTTATGATAGTCTCAGAGTCACAGTCTCACTTCCACCTTTGGGAAGTCTCCAAAGATGTGCACTATAGAAATTGGTGGTCGTTTGGAAGACAGGAGAGAGGTAAAACTTAATAAAGAAAGACCAGTTAAATAATCTCTTTCAAAAGTTCAGATAAGAGATTATGAGTGAATGATTAAGAGAATGGCTAAAAAATGGGAGCGGTAAGGCTGGATCCTAGACATATTTAGAAGGTAAAATATGCAAGATCTGGTAATAGTTGTGTAGGGAAGAAAAGGTAAAAGATATCAGGCTTGGCAACTTAGTAGTGGTACTATTTCCTCAAATTATGCACTTATTTATTTAAATATAGCCTTTTAAAAAATGTTTTTATTGATTTGAGAGAGAGGAAGGAAGAGGGATAGAAATAGAAACATGTATGAGAGAGAAACATCAATCAGTAGCCTCATGCACCCCCCACACCAGGGATGGAGCCTGCAACCCAGGCATGTGCCCTGACCAGAAATGGAATCGGTGACCTCTTTGTTTATGGGTCAACAGTCAACCACCGAGCCACATTGGCTGGACAAAAGTCAGCCAGCCTTTTAATTAGCATTGTAAAAAAAATCTTTCTATGAAAAAATTTTAAAACTATGAAATGACATAAAAATAACTGTAAAAGTCACTTTTTAAAATCTTGTACATATCCAGTTAGTCCTTTGTGAACTTATAAATTTTTACAAAATTGGAATTATATTTTAAAGCTTTCTTAATATGATAAAATTTCCTCCATCGTTTTTAGAAGCTGAATACTGTTCTGCTGTATGGATATAGCTTATTTAACCAATATTCTAGTAAACAATGCAGTAATGAACACTTTTGCAATAAAATTGTTACACATATCCTTATGCTACATTTCCTTTAGAGTAATTGTCCTGTCAAATGCATATGCTCAAGGCTTTTGATACATATTGTTAAGCTGTACTCTAGAAATTTGCCAATTTATACTCTCAGTAGTATAAGAAACCGTTTCCCTGAACCCTTACCAGTATCATCATGTAATCACTTATTAAAATAACACCTGAAGACCAAATTAATGTGTAACATGTTACATCACTCATAAGTCTAACTTACTATTAAACTTTTAGATTACTATTCAAAGCTTAAGATTCATATATTTTAGCTGAAGAATCTGAGGTCCAGTAAGTTATAAAACAAACCAGAATGCTATATTGTGGGTGTTTCTGTAGAAGATATTTTGTAGTGCTCTTCCTGATTTGCTACTCTCTCACCAATTATGCTTTTTCCTGGCCCCCTGCAATAACCTTATAGGTTTCCCAGGAAAAGGTACATATTTCCATTATCAAGGGCTGGAAGCTTGGCATATTCTATTAGTTTAGCACTATTTTTCCTAGTTGTTTCCTAGCTTGAATTTCACATGTGTTGAAGAAAACCTTTCAACATATTAACTTTAAAAAAAGTCTACCTAATATTGGATAAGGATCTATTTCATTCATTCAACAGCTCATTTATTCCCAGTCTCATACATTCAACAGTACTTATCTAATGTCTTACCATGTGTGGGGGATAAAGCAGTGAATAAAACAAATGTAGTCCCTGCTCTCATAAAACTTACATTTTTAGTAGGGCGAAGGGAAACAATAAAGATATAATGACAAATTACAAATGCTATTAAAATAGAGGGTCATGTGGGACAAAATAAGTGAAAAAAGGAGCTACTTTAGATATGGTGGCCAGGGAAGAGTGTTAGAGATAATATCTGAGTTAAGACCTGAAGGATGAGAATAAGTTAGCCATAAAGACATAGAGAAAGCATATCTCAGGCAGAAATAAACAGTAAGTGCAAAGGTCCTATGGAGTATCAGTTAAGTTGAACTGAGTACAAGAGACCCTAAATTGTAGCTTTACTGACAAAAGTTTACTTTTTTCTTTATGTCAAAATTAATATAAGGAGTATAGGGCTGGTATGGTACTCCACAAGGGTCTCAAGGCCTCAGGTTTCCACCAGCTTAAGGTTTTGCCATCCCTATGATGTGGGAACCTGCACCTGGCCCAAACTGGCAGCTAGAGTTCAATGCTTCACATCTGTACTCCAGGGTGCAGGATATAAAAGGAAAAGCAGCAAAGGACTGAAGGTGTGTAAGAGCTGTCTTTGAACATGACATACCTGCTTATTGGCCAGAACTACCACATGGCTGTAGGGAGGCTGGAAATAGAGTCTTTATTCTGGATAGCCACGTGCCCATGTCTATTACTATGAAAAAAATCAGAAAAATTTTAAGGGACAACCAACAGTCTCTGCTATAGACTGGAAAAAGCTTGATATGTGACAGAGACAGAAAGGAAGAGTGAGAGCAAGATGAAGTTGGAGAGGTAGGCAGAAGCCAGATTATACAGTTTTAAAGGCCATGGTAAGGAAAATGAATTTTATTCTAAGGGTAGCCATTGGAGGTTAAAATAAGGAAGTACCATAGCCTCATGAGCTTTTTAAAATAATCACTCTAGCAGGTATGTAGAGATGGTTTGAAGGGGCACAGGGAAAAGTGGAAGCAGATAATGTGGATATTGCTCTTTAAGAGATGTAGTGTCTTGGACAGGATGGTGGCATGAGAGGTGATGTGAAGTGGCTGAATTTTGAATACATACAAGGAAGAGCTGATGGTACTGGATGATCAGTTGAGGTGAGGAATCAAAGAATATTCCTAGTTTTATGCCTGAAAAAGTGAGTGAACTGTTGGTAGTACTGTTTATGGAAGGGCAGTTTGAATCCAAATGTTTTTATTTTAGAGAGAGAGGAAAGGAGAAGGATAGAAACATCCATGAGAGAGAAACATTGAGATACATCAATTGGCTGCCTCCCTCCTGGGGATTGAGCCTGAAACCTGGACAGGGAATCAAGCTCACAACTCTCTGAGCATGGGATGACAACCAAGCGAGCCACAGAGGAGAATGAAGTACTTGTTAAATTTGAGATACCTATCCTTTTTACCCCTTACCATGATAAGATTTTCAGTAGTCTACATCTTTCAAGAATGTGAGGACTCCCTTTCCTATAACTAGTTATTTACAAACTCATTTTCTTCCCCTAGTGAGGATTTTTTCCCTCACTTTAAACCAGTAATTTTTCCATAAGGTACGCAAAAAAATTTACCTACACACATTTCAACACACAAAACACATACAAGGTGTGGACTGTTTTTCAGTAAAAGCCATCAAAGTGAATAGTTAAAAACACCACCTATCTACAAAATGGGTAAATTTGATCAATATTAGTAATAAAAATGGACTTTTTGATGCAATAGGACAATTTTAAAAAATATTCTATTTACAGTGCTTACTAGAAAACTATGAACATAGCTCTTAACAAATGTTAGCTCATTCAATACCTAGGACCAACCTCTATAGTAGACATTCAACAAGTTCTACAAATTTATTAACAGATTGGACACTAGTAATAGGATAATTTAAAACTTGTTCAACAAGACTTAAATTTATCCTAAAGTTTTCTCAAGAAAGAAATAGTGTCAGTGTATTTTTTCCTAGTGCTCCTATCCTACACATTTACCATGAAAATGTTTTATCTCAGTAAAATATCCAAGCTAACAAAACCGTCAAATTAGACCTGTTCCTTTCTGGAAGTGATTTCTCCAATTTTACCAACTTTTATGCTATTTAAAACGTGTTTTGAGTAAATATGGGGTTGTTAACAATAAGGTCCATCTTTTGGTCTTAACAAAGTCCTATATATAAGCAAACTAATGGATAAAGTGGTAATACTTGGTGCAACTATATAAATATGTCGGTACTAGAGGCCCAGTGCATGACATTCATGCACTGTGGGGGAGGGTCCCTCAGCCCAGCCTGCACTCTCTCTCAGTCCGGGACCCCACAGGGGATGTCCACCTGCTGGCTTAGGCCCACTCCCCACAGCTGGCAGTCAGACATCCCCGAGGGGTCTTTAGCACTGCTGTGGAGGCTGGAAAGGTACCTGCTGTGGCCACTGCATTCACCTGCATGAGCCTGGCTTCTGGCTGAGCAGTGCTCCCCCTGTGGGAGCACACTGACCACCAGGGGGCAGCTCCTGTGTTGAGTATCTGCCCCCTGGTGGTCAGTGCACATCATATCGACCAGTAGTTCCGCAATTCAGCCAATTTGCATATTAGGGTTTTATTATATAGGATTCACACACACACACACATATATAAAAAAACCATATCTCATTTTTATTATTCTAACTTATGATTCCAAATATCGTTATACTTTTAATTTATTAATAGATTAAAATGCTCAGTAATACGATAAATGTACATACATGTACTTATATACATGTATGTATGACATTCAGAGGCGTATTCAGTTTTTTTAACATGCCATCTTACAAAGCAGAAGGAAAAGTTCAAAAGGCAGGCAGAACTGTTGGGGAAAAGGTAGGGAAGAATATAAAGAAGTGTTCTTCCTCGACCTTTCCTAGCATGAAAAACACGGTGGAGCAGAATGTTTAGTGAAATGAATAACCATGTGAAACATTTTCCACTGGCCACAGCAGCACCATTTGGAGTTTAATTTACACAGTATCTAGTAATAGTTCAAAATACACTGCATTCCGTAAACAGGACAAAGACACCTTTTGTTTTATGCTTATATATTTTTTGTTATTTAAGAGCGACAGATAACCCTTTGCCCTTCTGTGGTGTATTTTAAATTGGGTTACTCTGAGTTTTTTGGAAGAAAAAGTTGATTTTACAAAAACAAACAAGAAAATTATAAATTTTATTTACTCCGAATCAACTGCACGTAGTTTACATTAATAAATTCCATCACTCAAATAGAAATAACAATTTTCACAACCCCAAAACACACGCATAGAGGGTCTTTTTAAGCCCAAAATGTCCACTAGTAACAAAAAGGGAAGAGTTTATCAATATAAAAGGGAACAGATTGATTACTTCAAAGAAAACAAATTTAATTTCACTCTTGAGTGGCAATTCTTTTTCTGGAAAGCAGAGACTTTTCATTCTCCTGAAGTTTCCACCAAAGCCACCATAATGTCCCACAGCCCTGCTGATACCGCAGCTAGTCATTCGCGGCGAGAGAAAATGCTATAAATCTAACAGCCTGCGCGAGTGCCCCCCAAAGTGCTTTAAAAACCTACTCCCCAATATGTTCCCTCCCACCAAGTTTAAAAAAAAAAAAAAAGGAAGGGTGGCGAGTAGAAAATCGCGGTGGTTGGGCAGAGGGGCACTCACTTCTCCGGAGGTGACGCGCTGCGGGTCCCCGAAGTGCGCGCCGGGGCCGCGGAGGATGCGGGGCTGCGGGA
>NW_005358261.1:129121-129450 GCF_000412655.1 Myotis brandtii
CGCTATAACGGCCGCGCAGAAGCTACGAGCCTCCCGGGGAGTCGGAGGGAGACGTGGCGGAGGCTGCGGGCAGAGAGATGACGGAGTGAAGCGCCTCTCCCAACCACTGTCCAACGCGCGGGAAGCGGTCAACCCACCCCCAACCTCGTCCGGTCGGCAATCGCCTCTCCCACCTTCCGCCACCGCCTAAGGGAAGCCGGAACGACGGGGGTCACGGTGGGGGTCAGAGGGTAAAGGTCTTGCTCCCAGCAGCCTCCGCGGTGGATACGTCGCCATCTTGGATCCGCGGGACAAGAAAATTCATGCGGTGAGTTTTTGGCAAATTTTCG
>NW_005358261.1:129885-132665 GCF_000412655.1 Myotis brandtii
GCGGTCCCGGGCTTGTTCACATTCTCTCCGTACACGCACATCACCTGCAACTTGTGTGTGTGTGTGTGTGTGTGTGTGTGTGTGTGTGTGTGTGTGTAAGATGGGTGGTATTGGACTAACGGGTCTCGGGAGCCCGTAGGCTCTGGGATACCGAAGGGTTCGGGTGATGGAAGGAGGAGTGCAGCTGTGATGCCTCCTCTTCCGCCGCTCCCGGAGGCCGAAGCCCCCGCCGTGCGGTAGAGACGGAGTCCGGAGGGTCCCGGGCTGGCGGAGGAACCCGGGACGTGGCTGTCTGTGAAGTTGCCGGCCCCGGGTTTCTACTTCCGTCGGGGCCTCCGCACCTTTTGCTGGCTTCGGTCTCACTTAAAAGTTTTACGGAAGAAATGAGTGGAGTTAAAGGCGGCCTTCCTCGTTCCTGGTCGAGGCTGTGCTGTCCGCCTAGGCGAGAAGCCCGGTGACGCTCAGTGACTGGCGATCGTTTCTGAATGCAAGCTGAAGTTTCCTTTAGTGAAAGCAGTGCCAGGGCTTTAGAATTTGCATTTATTCCGGGCCCCGGGAGCGCGGTGTTACCTCCGTGAAAGTCTTAACATACGGGTACCACACTCTCGGAAGGAGCCTAAACATCAACTTCCTTTGGGTCCTAGGAGATGCCTGCAACATCCAGAAGCCCGAATGCAACACTTTTTTTCCCCTTCCCTCTCCGTTTTCATAAAACTGTTGGTCATAAAACTCCTTTCTTAATCTTCAGGACAGTTTCTAATAAATATAAGGAAATATGCACTGACATGAACCCTTAGATTCTTGGTGAAATGGTAGACGGTATTGAGTTAAAATCTGTTCCTGAGGGAGGCTGTACTTGAGTTTAGTTCATAGTTGAACACATTTTCTGTCATGCTTGATGTTAGGAATGTCTAGACTTCTGGAATAAGTGCAACTTTTGGTTTGCCCTTTGAAACAACGTAAGTGGAAGTGGGGGGGGGCATAGAAATTTGAAAATATTTACGTATTTACATATGTTTATGTTGAGTTATTAGGGAACACTTCCTGTTATTTGACCACATTTGTTTCCAAATGTTAATGAATACATTTCTTTTGCAATTATGGACGATGAGTTTTCTAGATTTAAAGGGTTAAGAATCACAGTGGACTGAACTGGTTAAATGTATATTTAAAATGGTTAGATGTCTACATTCTGAGCTCTTTTTATTGAAATACTTCTAAATGGACCAAGATCTTTAGTAAGCTTTCTATGTTGAACAACTCTAGTTTGTAGTTCTTTTGTAATACTAAATCAGAAGGAAAAATTCACTGTAAAAAAGGCAAAACTTCTGCACTTCTTTCTTGACTTCTTAAGATCCTCATTTAATTTTTAAAAGTTCATTTTCTATAATTTTTTTCCCTGAGGGCTTGAATTGCAGTGACTTCTGTAAATACTTTGTGTATTAGAAAGGAGCTGAGAAACTTTCACATTTTTTGCATCCTAATTAATGCTGTACCAATAAAAATGAATGAATGTAGGTATCATTTGTTGGCAGAAACTTTTTATTCTAAGTATACTATGTAGAGCTATCTGTAACCCAATATGATAACTCTTGGGGAATGAGAATTGCCTGCATATTTAACCAAGCAACAAATACAACCTTTAAAACATTTTCAGTTTCTATAATACTTCCGTTTTAAAGTAAACTTACATGGTGGAAAAACAAGGGCAAAATTTATAGATATGAGTGACTTTATATCTCTTTCATTTGAAAAGTACTTGATCTTGAAGATAAAATAAAACTAGTTCTTCCAAAGAGAACTAATTACCTATGTTTATACTTTAGAACTTTGGATATTTAATTTACTTTATTATTTTTGGGAGCTACTTTACAGTTAGCTATAACCTGAAAATTCTGTTTATTCAAAAGTAAATAAATACTTTAGATTTATGAGTAGATTTTTCTAGAAGTACTTCTAACCCAGTTTTGGTTTTTATCTCTTCAGTAGATAGATATTGATATTAAAAGTACTTGTATTTGGGGGGAAAATTGCAGATTTTTTTTTTTTCACAATCTTTGGGGAGTTACAGTATTTCCCGTTTTAGTGACAAATTTGCTTCATAACATTTTCTGATACTATAGAAAAATAAAGAAAAGGTAGGTTTGCTTCATGTAGGCATATGAAATAATGAGTGTAACAGACTAGTAAGGAAGTTAACAAATTTTTTGCTCTTTGTTTTAAAATTTTTAAGTGTAGAAAGTTCTTTCTATTATGATTACATAAAATCATACTTTCCGTGTGCTTGCTTAAATAAGCATATGAAGACAACTTATGCAAATAGTGATACAATCTTAGCAGAAGATACTACTAAATAAGATTTTATTTGTTACATAGACTTCTAGTGGATTTTGTAATACAAAGAAGCAAAAGAAACCAAGGTACCAGGTAGGGCAGTTTTACAGACAGAGTTACTCTGAGTTACACTGTAATGTTTGAATAGAATTATATACAAGATTGATGTCAAGGGATCCAATACTATGATAGGAGTCATTCTGGTTGATTATACAGGTGACTGTCCTTACTAAGGACGATTTCTACCTGTGATACTTAAATGAATTTCAGTGTGACTTTGACCAGATATTTTAAAAAGAGCTATATACTAAAATTGATGTCTCTTGTAGAAAGTCTGTCTTTGAAAAGAAATAGAACAGACATTAGGATTTTAAGTTTTCAGAGTTATTTTTATCATTTTTTACCTTGGTTTTGTTCATTCAACCTTTTCTTCAATTTAAATAGTA
>NW_005358261.1:132884-155050 GCF_000412655.1 Myotis brandtii
GGGTTTTTTTTTTTTAACTTGGCTTCCTTTTTTTAAACTTTAAAGACTCCTTTCTTATGACAAGTCACACTGATGTGGCTTGTTCATTTATTTACTTTGTCTATAAGGATGACCTAGAAAAATAATTTCTAACAGCTTGTTCTCTGAAATACAGATGCAAATTTCCAGGTATATCACTTGGGGGTATGCTTTATTTGGAACTAATAAAATGGTTTGTAATGTTATATTTTTTTGTAAGACCCATAACTTATATAATATGGAAATGCAAAATGAATTATCGAGGAGGGAAAAGAAAATTTCCCTTTTCTGAATACACTTTAATGTGTTATATATGCTTAGATTCAGGATCCAAGTCTGTTTATATACTAGATATTTTGGACATGTTTGCAACTTACTATGAAAGTGTTCCTCTCTTTTTTTTTCCTTTCAGGTGAATGTATTTAGGTGTGTATGGGGGAGGGATATTTTTACTATCTCTTCTCTGTTGTTTTACAGACTTCTTATTCTTCAAAACTCTACTCAGGTGTCGCTTTCTTTTTTATACTTTCATATGAATTTATTTTTTATTGTTTAAAGTATTGGTGTCGCTTTCTTAATGAAAATTTAGCTGGCCCCCATACTGCTTTTATTGAACATGTCATACTGTATTGTAATTTACTGTCCAACCCCATTATCCACTATAACCTCCACTGGACTGTAAGCACCTAAGAGGTAGTACTTGTCCTGTTTATCTTTACATTTCTAGTATTTTCTCTAGTGCACAGTGCTTAGTAGGTATCGATAAATATGCAATAAACAGAACAGGTGCCAGATTGTCATTTGACACTTAATGCTGTCAGAGTGCTCTGCTTCCCAGTGTACATCTCAGACTGGTTGGAAGGGGATGGGAGAAGACCATCCTGCATTCCTTCACTTCTTTGAGTCCTTATAGTTTTGTTTCTAAATTATCTATGGAAAACAGATAACCAGCTTCTTAGAGAAATGTGTGTAGAGTGCGTGCAGGACTAAGGGAAGGATGTTAGTAATAAAGTGCTTCTGGCAGAGTGTTTAGATCTATATATCTTACTGTATTTTGTATGGCTAAGGTCACTAAGGTCATTGGTTGAAGGAGATATTTTGTATTTATAGTTACATGGTGACATATTTACCATTGCTTAACCATGTTCATATATAATATATATGCTATTTTAACTTTCTAAAATCTGAAAAATTGCAGTTCGAGATAAACCTGGCCTTTAAGAGTTTGAATAAGAGATTATACACCAGTTTTGTCCCTCCCTCCCCTTTTTTTGAGATATAGAAATCAAAACAGGGTAATGACTCCCAGTTGTATTTAGAGGAGATGCTAACATTTAACTTAGATTTTAGAAATCATGCCTTTTGTTTTATTTGCTTATATATTTTTCAGAGACTTTATAATGACTAAAAACTGCTAAAGATACAGAGAGGGTATTTATTATTATTTTTTAATTTTTCAGAGAAGAGAGAGAGAAAGAGAAACATTGGTCAGTGGCCTCCCACATGCGCCCCAACTAGGGATCGAACCTGCAACCTAGGTATGTGTCCTGACTGGGAATTGAACCCACAACCTTTTGGTGTACGTGATAACGCTCAACCACTGAGCCACCCAGCCAGGGCAAGAGGGTATATTTTTTAAAAGAGAACTCGATTCATTACTCAGGACATCAATCCTTTCTCTGCTTTTGCTGAGTTGAAGTATCTTTTCTGATGTGAGAGTACATAAGAATGCACACTTAGTAAATTTTTACTTTGCCAAGGAATGATAAAATAAGCAAGAGAAAATTATGTGTCCTGGCAGTTTAGGTAGCAATGAGTAGATCTGCTTTTTGTTCCCCCAAAAAAAATTGATACACAGTTTTTTAATTTGTATATTTGGATGTTGAAACATAACTGCATTTTGTTTCAGCATCTGGACAAAATGTAATGACTGATTATGTAATACACTGTATTTGGGAGAGGAACATTTGGTTTTCTGTCATCTGGCAGGAGTATGTATTTGTATTACTTTTTACATTGTAAATTATAATACTTCTACATACAATTTTGTATTTAATTTTTGGTTTGTAAAAGTCTTTCATAGATTGGTCAAATAATATTCCATAAGTTTACCATGCCATTCAAAGTACCTGATTCCTTTTGGCTTAATTTTAGTATTTAATATTTTAAAAATGATTTACAGCTTGCAAAATACTTTACTTCATCTCAATTTTATATGGTTGTCATTTTGATGTTAATTTTAAAAATAAAGTTAAATTATTATTATTTTTGTTTTGTGTTGTTCATCCTCACCTGTGGATATTTTTTTCCACTGCTTTGTAAAGAGAGTGGAAGAGAGGGGGGAAAGCGGGGAGAGAGAGAGAGGAAAGTGAGAGAAAGAAATATAGATGTGAGATAGACATGTCAATTGGTTGACTGGGCCTGGATGGAACCTGTAACTCAGGTACATGCCCTTGACCAGGAATTGAACCCAAGTCCCCCCTTTACACAGGCTGACACGCTAACCACTGAGCCAGGCTGGCCAGGGCAAAATAAGGTTAAATTTTAACATTAACATAAAGGTAAGACAATCAAGCTGTCTTGATTACTATGACAATTCATAATTGGGAATGAAGGAGGCTATTTTATCCTTAGACTGGACTCAGCATCTAATACCTTTTTCACTTAATGCTACTCTATATGTCAGTGTAAGTAGAAGGTTTGTTTTTGTTTTAACATCGTCTTGCAGATTCAGAATAATTTAATTAAAATAATAACAGGAGTTTGAAAGAGGAGTAGTAGGAAATTTTTGTTTAAAGCTTGACTTTCTGGCAAAATACATCAGCTGTTCATATATTTAAAGATAAAAATTTATTAAGAAACACCAAAACTTTAAGTAATAATTCTGTTGTAATGACAATAGGTAATCACACTCATGCCACATTTTCTAAATTTACTTATTGCCCAATTATTTTGCAGGAAGATTATGTGCTGAGCAGATATGCCTTGAGGTTTGCCTTGATTTAATGCACAGAGTAGTGCTTCAGGAGTGGAGTTTTTATAATTTTATGTGTGAGCATGTCTGGTTTTAGATTAGAAAAAATTGAGCTGTAACCTTTCTAATCTATACACATTTGTGAGAAATTATAGATAGATTCATAGACATGTCAAGCCAAACTTTATTTGAGGTCTATAGCAAAACTATTTAACCTGGCAGCAGAGATAGCAGTTTTCAAAGTGTTTAAATTTGATGTACAGTCATAGGCTACATTATGTCATTTTGGTCAATGATGGACTGCATATGCAGCAGTGGTCCTGTAAGATTATAATGAAACTGAAAAATTCCCACACAAATCCTGAATTCGTAGCACAGCGCATTACATCACATGGTGATGCTGATAGTCATATAAAAGTATAGCACATACAACTACAGCAGTGAGCAATAGTAGGTTTACAGTTGTTCATATGGAAAATAATATAATAATAAATAATACAAGAATAAACTTTTCCATGTACTCAACTACATGAAACCTATTTTTGCCCCAACCCTGTATGTACAATACATAATACTTAATAATAACCGTGTTAGTGGTTTGTATATTTACTGTATTATACTTTTTATTATTTTAGAGTTACTCTTTCTACTTATAGAAAAAGTTTGCTGTAAAATAGTGTGCCATGTTATGCCAGCAGTAGTCTCATGTTTATTGCATCTTTTCATTGCATTATTTTCTCTTGTGCTTGATTTAATGTTGCATTGTTTTGTACATTAATGTGCTATACAGGTTTGTAGGCTAGGAACAGTAGGCTATATGCCATATAGCCTAAGTTTGTAGTAGACTGTACCATCCAGGTTTGTGTAGTTACACTCTATAATCTCACAAAGATAATAATCTAATGAGGCATTTCTCATAATGTATCTTTTTGTTAAGCCACACATGACTGTATAATATGCTTTTTTGTTCTGTATGTGTGTAAATCACACATTCTAAAATAGATGTGTGTATTCTATATAATAAAAGGATCATATGCAAATTGACCCTAACGGCGGAATGGCCAGAACAACCGGTCGCTATGACACGCACTGACCACCAGGGGCAGACGCTCAACGTAGGAGCTGCCCCCTGGTGGTCAGTGTGCTCCCACAGGGGGAGCTCCACTCAGCCATAAGCCGAGCTGACTGCTGTGAGCGCAGCGGCTGTGGTGGGAGCCTTTCCCGCCTCCTTGGTAGTGCTAAAGATGTCCGACTGACGGCTTAGGCCCGCTCCCCATGGGAGCCGTCAGTCGGACATCCCTTGAGGGCTCCCAGGCTGCCAGAGGGATGTCTGACTGCCAGCCCAGGGAATGGGCCTAGCTGGCAGGTGGACATCCCTGGAGGGGTCCCAGACTGCGAGAGGGCGTAGGCTGAGCTGAGCTGAGGGACTCCCCTACTGCACAAATTTTCGTGCACCAGGCCTTTAGTGTGTATCTATATATAAACAATTACGGTCCAGTGCTTCAGGGAATTTGACCTCTTAGGGTATTTTAAAGCATAGTTTGAAACCACTGGACTTGATCTCTAAGGTCACTTCCAACCTAAAATCTGTGTTTTTAAAAAAGAGTTCTTTCTGCAGATGCAAAATTTATAGAATTTACTTGTTTTTAGTGGCATTTGGATACAAATTGTTTTAATTTAAATTTTAGGTTCTACTGGTTGGATGTTAGAATTCTACCTGTTTCCAACTAAATCCTTTAGTAATTGTTTATTCTCTTGTGGGCATTTCATTTGTGCTGGATATATATGATAATAAGACAAGTCTGCCTTCATGGAACTAATATCTTAGAGGGGAAGATATAACAAACATGCAAACAACTAAACAATTTTATATAGTGATAATTATGATGAAGAAAGTAAAGCAGATAAGAGTATAGCAGTTGGTTAGGGCTGAAGGATGAGACTATTTTAAGTAGGGTAATGAGGGAAGACCTCTCTGGAGATTGCATTTGAGCAGAAACCTAAAAAGGAGAAAACCATGCAAAAATCTGGGTGATTGTTGTCCAGGCAGAAAAAATAGAAGGCTCCGAGAGAGGGTCAAGTTTTGCATGTTTGATGATAAGTTCTTTTATAAACAGTTACTTAATGCTTTCTACCGAAATAGGAGTGAATTGTAAAGGGGAAAAAGAAAGATGATTAAGACATAATTCTTTTCTTAAAACTGCTGAAAATATTTTGGTGGCTCCAATAATTTGTAATAAATTTTATGAGAGCTATAGGGAGGAGGGAATATTTTTCATTTAGAGTCTATAAAAATGTTTTCCAGATCCGGTGGAATTGGGGTCTTAGTGGAAAATTATAAAGAAGAACAAACTAAAACTTTGCATAGACTCATAAAACCTTTTTTTTTAGGAGTTTTTTTTTTGTTTTTTTTTTTAGTTTTGCCAAGTTTTAGATAGTAGTTTTTTTCTTAGAAATTGATTAGTAATGATTTCCATGTTCAATCAGATTTCCTTGAACAGTCCAATAAATGTTACTGTTTGCCATGCACTATTATAGGTGCACTGAATAATTCTTCACGTTTACTTTTTAAGGTGCATGCTGTGGATATATATGCTAGAATAGAGCAGTCTTGCTTGAGAGAGTTAATGTGTTGATTTTAGGGAAGTGGCCTTTGAACTGGGTTTGAAAGGATGATTTGGAGTTCACTAGGTTGGCGAATGTACAGAATCAGCATTGCATATAAAAAAGCCTCAGAGAATATACTGGATTTGGAGAATGGTTAAGTAATTTGCTCTAATTTTTTTTTCTATGTGTTTTTTGTTGATAATCCTCACCTGAGGATATTTTTTTCTTGTTGATTTTTGGAGAGAGTGGATGGAGGGGTGGGGGGAGAGAGAGAGAGAGACAGAGACAGAGGGATGTGAGAGACACACATGGATTGGTTGCCTCCTGCACATGCCCCAATCAGGCCCAGGATTGAACCTGCAACCCAGGTACGTGCCCTGGACTAGGAATCAAATAGGAATCAAACCTCGACCATTTGGTTCTCTGGCTGCTGCTCTAACCACTGAATACACTGGCCAGTGCTTTTTGCTAAATTCTTGATGGAGTTCTGAGACCTCATGAGAAGTTGGTTGAAGGAATGGATTTGCCATAGTGTGAGAGACTTTCTTAAAGTATGAGTAATAACCAAATTTTTATTTTAACAATTCATGTGATAATCAAATTTGTGCTTCAGGGGCAGATTTTAGATTCCAGAGTTGACTTATAATTAAAATTCAAGCTTGATGATGTAATATAGTGTATTTGTGAAATTCTTGAAGAATTATTTTCTCTCCAGTAGTATTTTGTATTCATATTGGCAGGTGTGTTTTTTTTTATTTAACTGTATAATTTCAAAACTTCCGTTTTTGTTTTCCAGAGAACTTGTTACATATATAAACCAGTGCTATTAGTTCAAAGTTTTACATTAATGGGTGGAATTCATTACATAAGTTACAGGGCAGGCAAAGTTTGAATGTTGTTATTTGACATTATTTGTAGACTTGAGATTTAACAAGTCTTGGATAAATTAGAATAATACCAAAAACTCTGAATTAATGACATAATCGATCATAGGAGCTGATACTTATATATTACTAAAAGTGCTTATTTTGCAGTGCTAAGGTGTGTACGTGTTATTCCCAATACTATATAACCCAGCGGTTCTCAACCTGTGGGTCACGACCCCTTTGGGGGTTGAACGACCCTTTCACAGGGGTCGCCTAAGACCATTGGAAAACACATATATAGTTACATATTAGTTTTGTGATTAATCACTATGCTTGAATTATGTTCAATTTGTAATGACAATACATCCTGCATATCAGATATTTACATTCTGATTCATAACTAGCAAAATTACAGTTATGAAGTAGCAACGAAAATAATTTTATGGTTGGGGGTCACCACAACATGAGGAACTGTATTAAAGGGTCGCGGCATTAGGAAGGTTGAGAACCACTGAATAACCCTTAGTTATGCATTTATTTTAGGTTGCTAGCATTATTTGTTAATTCTGACATACAAAAAAAGAGAACCCAAATGCATGTTTTTAAGTGGAAGGAATTGATTCCTTAAGAATGCAGTTTGAGCAAATTACTACTTTGAAGAGCATGCATTATATAGCATTTTTTTACTAGCAAAAGTAAATGATTCTGTCGTGATGACTTGGAGTTGCCCAGCTTGCCTAATTGTCTATTTGGTTCCTTTTTGACTTAACAAAATGGAGCTACTTATAACTATTTCCTATTAAAGAGAGTTATATTGTGTTGGAATTTTACATGATGTTGTTAAAGTCTCTGGTAGCAGCTATGGAATTGGAATTACCGTTGTACTGCTTTTAATTAGCTGTGTGACTTACCTTTTCTAAACTTAAGTGTTCTCATTCAAAAAATGTGGATAAACAACAATACTTACCTCATTGAGTTGACTTAAGGAATAAAAGGCTTTTGTGGGTTGTGTGAGGTTTTCTTCTTTTTTCTTTTTCTTTTTTAAATTTTTTTTGAGTGGGACTTGCTATGTAAAGATGAGCTTCTGAGGCACAATTAGCCACAATTTATTTCATAGAGTGCACTGTGCTCCGTAAAGATGAGCTTCTGAGGCAAATGAGAATTAGCCACAATTTATTTCATAGAGTGCACTGTGCTCTTTTGTTCAAAGTTTGTAAATGTAAACAAGAAGGATGCAGGTTTGTTCTTAAGAATCTAGACATGTTTTTCCTACCAGGAATTTTGTTTAGATGACATTGTGTTAAGTACTATGTGTAGTATTTTGAGTAACATAAATACATCTTAGCATTACTCTGTGAAGCACTTGGCATGGTGCATGGCACATAAGAGGCATTTAACAATCTAATGGGGAGAGCATTGGCTTGGGATTCAGACAGACTTGTGTCAACCAGTTACAACCTGAGTTATGTTGCATTATGGATATCAAGTGTGGGTTTTTTTCTATGCCTCTTTTCCGTATCCTTAAAATGAATACAGTATCTCCTTTTAGGCTCTTTAGAGAGTTAAATACAATCATATAAAACACCTGACAATAGGCTCTTAGCACTCTTGGTTCCCATCTCTTTTCCTTTATGCAGAGGAAATATTCCAAAATTCTGGAGAAAGTTTAGAGGAAATTATTAACATAGCTCCTATCACTTAATTTTTGAAAGTTGAGAAAGTTGGGTCATTTATTTACATTTGAGTATATACTCATTTTTAATGAAGAAATACTATATTATTTTGGAAAGACACCATACTTGGATTCAGAAAATGGGTTTTATTTAGACTCCATGAATTTATTAGCTATGTCCCTGGGCACATCTGTTAATATTTAAGGACCTCAGCTTTTTAGTCATTTATACCTCATAGTGTTCCTGATGATAATTGAAGTAATGAAAGTAAAAGTGCTTGGTTAACTGTAAATTATGTGAGAGTGTTATGGTGATGATGCCTTATTATTAGTGGTTGTAATGAAACTAGTAGTTTCTTAAGTTGTGTGATTCATTTATTCATTTTTTACCTTGTGCTACTGCTGCATTTATGTGGTTTGCCCTTTATTAAATTAAATATCTGGCTTATTGGGTTTGGGGGAGGGAGGATGTGAAGAGGGAGAAAATGATTCTGCTATGATCATCAGAATAGACCAATTGATATTGATATTTTTGCTTGCTGAAGTCCTGATATTTTCTGTGTGTAATATATATAGATAGGAATAGCAGGAAGTTGGCCTCATCTTCATTCTGTCATTAGGATGAAAGATTGTAAATATTCCTTGGGTTCTTCCAAATTTTTGTAGCGGTATTTGTGTGCTTTCTCTTTATCATTCTTAGCTGGACATTTTTCTTGACATCATTCCTATTTTTCCTTACAAATGAAATTAATTTGTAATTTATAATTAGAGTATTGAGAATGTCAGTGCAATAGTTTGAAAATATTCTTTGTACTTTGTGTATGTAATGTGAATAACTTTCACTGTTTTTTTCCCCCTCCCTTAAATCTCTTAAGATCTCATGCCTACTGAACCTTTTGAAGCATTAAAGTAAATACCATATTAGGAAAGCAGACTAGTACTAAGTAGCTGCAGTAGCAAAGTAAGGAAAGTGAATCACAGAGTGATGAATTTGGAAAATGATTGTTGTACATTGAAGGAACCCTTATAAAATCTAGTTACTGATATGTGCTTGTGAAGTCTGCTGATTAATCTCGTATTATTAAAAAGCTGCTTTCACATAAAATGCTTTTTTCTGTTTATACTTTCACATACTAAAACTCTAGAAACTAGAATTGTGCTACCCTGAATCCTCAGGTTGTTCCTCCATTTTTTTCATATCAACTAAGGCAAATAATTTAAAATATAATAAAGACAACTCACTCATACCAGTAAACTTATTTATAAAACTTACACTGTAATATAAAACTTGTAAACTTCTAGGAGATCTGCATATCCTGATCACGATATGCCCCTTTGTAATTTTTGATGGTTTTAATAATGATTGTCAGGCACGGCAGTATGCTCATGTGTCAAATGTGATTTATGTTCATTATGTTTACTGTTTCTAAGAAAAAGATAATTTTTTAACACATTTGGAAAAGGTTTAATAATAAAGGCTTTTTGCTGAAATTAACAAGAAGTAACTAGAGAATTCATTCTTCAGAATAGTCTACATCCTAAACTGTATGCCAGCCTTGGGCAAATATACTTGCTAAAATCTTAAGCCATGGCAAATATACGTATTTTCGCTTTTACAAAATTGACTGTGGGTTTTAATACTATTTCAGAAAAAGTTTATCTTTATTTCTAATATGTCAATTAGCACAGAAAAAGAAGTTAAGTTTCTTTGATTTCTAGCATTTTTCAGTTTTAGTCTTCATTCCATCACTGGATCATATATAGAGATCAAATCAGTCATGCTCACTGATGTGTATTTGAAGCCTCATATAGGGACTGGCAAGTATTTGTTGAATGTATGAAAGGTTATTTTCCAAAGCTTTTAATATTTACTTGCTTTTTTCTTATACCAAGGCTGTGCCAGTTTACATTTTCACCAGTTATGTGTGAATTGTCTTTTTCATTTTATTGTCAATGGCACTGATTACAGTTGTGTGAAAAAAAAAGTCCTGAATTTTAAAAATGTAAGCTTATAACTTGAAAATTTTGTATTTTTTGTTTTTCTGAATAGTGAATATTTTCTATTATTTTGTGTTCTATGTGTTTTCTGTTTATAGCTTTTATTTTAATAAGAATAAGAATAGCCCTGACCGGTTTGGCTCAGTGGATAGAGCGCCGGCCTGCGGACTGAAGGGTCCCGGGTTCGATTCCGGTCAGGGGCATGTGCCTTGGTTGCGGGCACATCCCCAGTGGGGGGTGTGCAGGAAGCAGCTGAATTGATGTTTCTCTCTCATCGATTTTTCTAACTCTCTCCCCCCCCTTCCCCCTTCCCCTCTGGGAAAAAAAAAAAAAAAAAGAATAAGAATAAAATGACAGTTATCCTGATTCTGGTCCCCTCCCAAATCATTCTATTTCCTGGGGGGAAAAAGTATTTAATATCACACGAATATGAAGTGAGATTAACATAAAGAAGTACTACACCAAAATTGAGCACAAAGCAGGTCAGACTGGATAAAATAACAATGTAAATGGTTAAGAGGATTTTTGCCTAATTTAATTTACTGTATCAACACTAAAAAATGTAGCTAAGATGTTATGTTAAATGTTAAACTGGATTTATTTTTTTACCATTTTCTTAAGCATATGCTTAAGAGGCCTTCAATTTGATATTCATGGATGAATTTGAAAAGAATAAGTTGTTTGCTTAATGGGGGGGGTAGGCAAAATAATGTTAAAGTACTGTATTAGGTACTTTCTATATGTTATTTATTCATTCGATAATTATTTAACTTCTATGTACCAGGTACTGTTCTAAGAAAATATAGAGTGTACAGAGTAAAAAATAAAAGATGGTATGGCAGATAGTGGTAAGGGTATAGAGAAAAGAGACCAAGGGAGTATGAAGTATATACACCAAGCATGTCAAACTCAAAGGCTAACACAAGCCAAATAAACAAGGTTTAAGTTTATGTGGGCTGCAAAAAAAAAACAGTTTCAATTTTCATAGAAACGTAGGTTTATTTTGATAGAGACATGCTGAATACAAAGGGCTGAAATAAATGAGTAATCGTGAACATAAAATAATAGAACATTTTAATAAAAATTAATATTTTTTCTTGAACATTAACTTACCAGACACTGAATAATTGCACAAATTAATAAGCGTAACGCAAATAAACCTATTTTTCTTGTTCTCCGAAAGCAAAATATTTCCTGTTGCGCACACCAAACAAGACAGTCCAAGACTAATGACGTGGCAATTAGCTGCTAAAATATTTGTTGCTAGTATTAGTGAAGAGAAATGGTGCGCCTGCGCAGAGGCGTGTAAGGGAAATGAATGCAACATTACTATAGTAATCAGTCATTAGCGAATGTTGTAGTTTGTTATGATTATGTATAACAGGATATTGTAAAAAATGAAATTTTTATTAAAACGTTTCTTACATACCATTATATTGGCTGGGCTGCAAAAATATTCGTTGTGGCCCACAGGCCACGAGTTTGACATGCTTGATATACACGGTGTGGCAAAAGTAGGTTTATAGTTATTCATATGTAAAATAATACAATAATTAATAAATAATAATACAAGAATAAACCGTGTTTCACATACTCACTTAAGCCTACTTTTGCCCCACCCTGTATATGAGATCCAGATTTAAATTGGCTGGTTATGGAATTTCTCCTCTAGAAGGTGATTGTGTACGACTGTGGTGAGGCAGCAATTCTGTGCATATCCGGGAGAAAGGGGTTCCAGGAAGGGAAGACAACCAAGAGCAAATGTCCGTGAGAGAGGGTGTCATAGGATTTGATATCTTATGATTGGAAAATCACAAGGAAGTCTATGTGGCTGGAGTGAAATGGGAAAGAAGGGGAGATGGGTATAGAAAAGGAGGTAGGGGGCGAGAGACAAGTCAGGAAAGATTTTATAAGCCTTCACAAGGACTTTGGCTTTTGCTCCGGGTAAAGTAATCTCATATATACTCTTCACAATTGTTATACAAAGTTAGCCAAATTCTTCCCATTTTAATAAATGTTCTATAGAATAACTTGTGCAAATAACTTCTCCAAGGTCATATAGCTAATGAGTGGCAGAATGAAGATTTTTTTTTTAGGTCTTTGACTTCATAGCTTGTGATGTGTGTGTGTGTGTGTTTTTCATTACACTATCATTCTTGCTCAAGCATACTTCTAGAGATTTTACTTTTTTTTTTTTCCTTAAACCAGGATCCGTAGTGTGGAGTCAGGGTGAGTTCATTCACTTGTGTATGACTGGGGGGCGGGGCGAGGGCAGAAGACTCAGAAAACAATTATCTTACTGCAGTATCCGTTCAGGTATTTTACGTTATACTAGTGTCCCAGTGCATGGATTCGTGCACATTGAAAGGAAATTAATTAGAAGAAATATTTTAATATCGCTATTCACCTCTTGCTAATGAAAAGAAAATAGGATTCTACCACGTCTCCTATCTACCTACTCCAGGACTTCTGTGAGGATCAAATGAGATGAGGCACGGGAAAACCCTTCACAGACATTTGGTTAAAGTGTGAGATGTTTGCACCTGGCTATAAAGCAAGTCCTGATACTTGGCTGAAGAAACTCCAAGGATGCTAGTCACTAGAGAGAGGAAGCCGGGCGTTGCTATGTGACGGCATTACCTGGCACCCACAGCCACTGTTTCCGGGCTAAGCTGGGCTGTGGGCCGCATTTTGTGTCATGGGGTCTTGCTCTGGGGTGGTGGCGGGCCTGTGTCCTACTTGAGGGAAGCTGAGTGTTGGTTTGTTGGTGCCGGGTCTGTGGTGCCGTTTATTTTTAAATGGCCAGTGCGCCTCATGGCAGCTCCTGCATTGAGTGTCTGCCCCCTGGTGGTCATAGCTACAGGTCGGACTGACAGACAATTAGCCTTTTATATATATAGATATCATGTTTTTAAACATGCTAGTTTTGACCCACTGGTTGATTTTATGGCCCACTATTAGAGTTCATAGTTTGAAAATCACTGCACTATGTTTCTTTTGCAATGCCAGAAGTCACCAGATTTATCAACTGCTCTGAGTTATGATACTAAGAGTGGCAGCTTTCTTTACTTAGGACTAGTTCTTTAGTTGAGAAGATATAATTCAATTACTAGATTATAAAAAGTATGTACATAACATTTGAAAGTTCATATATGATTTAAATTTCTTGCAGAAAAACTCCAACTTAGTAAGGAAACTTTAATTTGGTAATAAGAGGGCAGGGTAGTGGTTATCTATATGGTTTGAATACCCCTTCAGACAATGATGTAAATTTTGTTTTAAATTATTATACTTACTTTAAAGAATTTAAACAGAAAAGAATAGTCTGTCACAGGGATTGGCAAACTATGACTGCAGGCCAAATTTGGCCTGCCACCTTCTTTGGTAAATAAAGTTTTGTTGAAATACAGTCACATCTCACCTGTTTATATATTTCCTGTGGCTTCTCTTGTGCTATAATGCAGAATTGGTTAGTAACAACAGAGACTGTTTGGCCTGCAAAGCCTAAAAATATTTACTATCTGGTTGGCCCTCTATAGAAAAAGTTTGCTAACTCCTGGTCTATTGCATGTATCCACATATTTGCCAATTTTGATATTTTTTATTCTTGAAATTCTAAGTTTCCTACTGGCATTATTTTTCTTTGTCCAGAGCAATTTCCTTTAGAACAAGTCTGCTCATGATGAATTATTTTAGTTTCCTTTCATCTGAAAATTTATTTCACCTTCATTTTTTTTAAAGAATGAAACTTATTTTTTTTTTTTAATTCTTACTAATTTTAGAGAGAGTAGAAGGGGTAGGGTAAGGGGAAGAGAGACAAATAGACATCATTTTGTTGTTTTACTTATTTATGCATTCATTGATTGATTCTTGTATGTGTTCTTACCAAGTGTTGACCCCACAACCTTGGCATATCAAGACCAACCAACTGAGCAACCTGGCCAGTGCGATTTCACCTTTCTCTGTCTATCTGTCTGTCTGTCTGTCTGTCTGTCTGTCTATCTATCTATCTATCTATCACCTATCTATCTTGATTTTAGAGGGAGAGGAAGTGGGGAGGAGAGAGAGAAAAACATCGAGTTGCCTCTAATACCTTGTCGACCAGGGATCAAACCCACACCTGGGCATGTGTCCTCACAATAATGGAATCAGCGACTTTTTGGTGCATGGGACGATGCTCAACAGAGTCACACCGACCAAGGCCACCTTCATTTTTGAAGGATACTTTTGTTCCATCTAGAATTCTGAGTTGACAGTTCTTTTCTTGGTAGCATCTAGCTAGGTTTGAGTAGTAGCAACAACCTTCTTTATGCTGTTCACAGACTCTCCAGTTTTTCACAGTCCCTGCTTTCTGTTTCCTTGACATTGATACCAACTGTTATTTGAAACCAACACCTTACTATTGCACTTCTTATCGTAGATCAGGAGGAAAGTAAAATTTTCACTTTACCCATGTCTCTATAAAGTGGAAAAAAAAACAAACAGATGAAGGTGCATGTTTTAAGAAAAATGGGAGAGACCGCTTATTTTAATAACATTGGGAATATTCAGATGTTTGGAATGTTTCTATGGGTTCAGTATGCAAAGAAAGTCACCTATTTGTTTTCTGACGTCTTTTTCAGCATTTGAATTGGCATGTCATGCTATAGAATTCATTTTCAAAATGCTTTAACACCTCAACCCATCGTTTTCTTTTTCAAACTAGCTCTTTCTGTGTAATTTATTTCTTTCCCTAATAACCTTTTGGCATCTATTTGCAGAGTTGTCTTTGTCCTGTTCTGCTTTCTTATAGCCAAATCACATCTAAGTTGATTTAGCTTTGTATTATGAGCCAAAAAATTTGGATTCTGTTTTCTCTGGTTCTATCACTACTAAGGTGTGTGAGTGACCTTGAACAAGGCACTTGCTTCCACCAGACCACAATGTGATCTGAGGCTTTTTCCAGTTCTTAAAATACTGTGCTTTCTGTTAACCCTCTACAAACAACCTAACCCATGAGCTGATCGTCTAATCCAGGTGTTCTTACCCTGTTTTGGGTCATGAACCCCTTAGGTTTTCTGGTGATGCATGTAGACCCCTTCTCAAAATAATATTTTAATTATGCAAAATTAAATACTTACCATGATACCAATTATATTAGAATACAGTTTTTTAAATATCAAATAAATAAAGTCAGTAATGTGCATATCAACAGAGTCAAGTGATGCAGTAATTTTTGAACTAGTAATGAGCCTAAATTAAAATTTGAAATTTAGCAACCAAAGTGATATGAAAATATCTGTGGTTTCTACTAGTAACAAAATCACAAGTGCAGGTAATGCCACTCTTACATCTTATTTACATTTTAGTTAAAGAAATACTTAATTTCAATTAGAGATTAATAAAATAAAGATGTGATTATTTTCCTATTCAAATTCATGCACCCTCTGCATTCAATCAATAGACTGAGGATTTGTAGAAGCCAAGTTAAGAACTATTCTTATCAGTCTAACAACACATTCAATTTAGTACCTTTATGTGTTTTAGGTAAACATAAATTATGTTTAATATAAAATACATTTTAAGTGAATTAATATTACTATTAAAGATGTGAATATTATTGCCATTTGTAACTTTGTGTTATTTAGTGTTTTATAACTATGGAGAATAATTAGGAAACATGATTTCTGACTCCAGGATATGTACAAATAGAGTTTTTATTTCAGAAATAAATTTTTCAGCTATGTGTTTCTTTTTGTTTTTTCTTGTGTTAGTTTTTTTTTTAATCCTCACCTGAGGATATTTTCCCATTGAATTTTACATAGAGTGGAAGAGAGGGGGAGAAACACAGAGAGAGAAACGTCAATGAGTGAGAGACACATCAATTGGTTTCCTCCTGCACACACCCCAACCAGGGTTGGGGATCGAGCTTGCAACCGAGGTATGTGCCCTTGACCGGAATCGAACCTAGGACCTTTCAGTACATGGGCCAACACTCTATCCACTGAGCCAAACTGGCTAGGGCCAGCTGTGTGTCTCTTATGGGCATTTTTCTTTAATTCACCTTTATTTACTACCTGGTATACACTAGAGCTCATTAAGTATTTTTGGAAGTCATTTTAAAAGTATAATTATTAGTATCAAGGATCTTAGGCTGTTTTAATTCTGAATAATTATTTCAAAATATCTGGTGAATTTCTCTTTGAGATAATTTGTCTAGTTAATATTTCTTACAAGTATATACAACTATCCCTTATAAGTAGCAAAGTGTTATAGGTATCTTTAATATGCACATAATAAAATGGAATTTGGCTGTTACACAAATAAGCAAATAGTACATTTTATCTGTATTGTGTGAACATTTTGAACTGTGGAATTTTGTCACTATTCTCAATTCATTAGCAGTAAAACAATACATACTGGGGTATAGTTTCTATATTCTCTTTACCACTTGACTGGAGTTTAAATTAAATAGACTCATACTTGTTTGACTCTAGGTTTACTCTCATTTTAATTTTTTTCTTAGAATCATATGTCCTAAGTTTTTATAGGACTTATTAGCTGCCCCTCTGCCCACTGTAGACAAATATATATTTGTTATAGACAGAATCTATTCTATATACAGAAGTGTGTTTGTGACTAATGTTTTTAACAAACCTCCATTTAAATGACATGTTCTTTCAAATCATTGCTATCAAATCCTGTAGTCCAGAGTATTCTGAGCACTTATAGCTAGTGAATAACTAGTTTACTCTTTCTTTTCCCTTTTCCCTACCAGGTTAGTTATATGCCCAAGAGTCCATTGTTTTCACACAGTGTTAACGTGATTTTTAGTTTAAGTATGATCTAAAATAATGAAATATGAGTGTAGAAAGAACTGTTTTAATGAAAAGCTTTGGAATGGCTTTACAAAAAGTGCTTTAAAAATTACTAAAGAGTTAGTTTTGGATAAGCCTAAAGGTTTAGGAAACTTTTATTTCAACTGACTAAACAGTAAAGAATATTTATTTTTTCACATATCTGGAGGAATGGCAGTTTTTGTGTTGGTTAATGCAGCAGCTAAGTGATTAGTACCAGGGCCAAATTCTTTCCATCTCTCTGTTCTGCCATTGTTAGAGTGTCAGATTATTCATAAACTAGCTGTCATCCTGGTTACAAGATGGCTATGCAGGGGGAAAGAGGGATTTCTCCCTCCCCCCTTTTTTTCTAAATCCTTACCACCAGTTTTCCCCTCATGTCTCACTAACCAGAATTGGTTCAAATGCCGTTTCATAAACCAATTACTGGCAAGGGGGTGTGTGTGTGTGTGTGTGTGTGTGTGCGCGCGCACACACATGCATTATTATTTTGGCTTTGACCAGCATTTCCCCTTAATTCATGTGGGAAAGGTTGAACATCTGGAAAACTGTGGTGGTCACAAGGGAAGACTATTAGGGAGTCATGTCATCTAGGAGTGTCTGCTATAGTGAGACAATTATTTAAAAATAAAACATTTGTAAAAATTCAGAAAGTTTGTGTTATTAAACCCCTTTTAAGATCTTGTTGAACTTAAACCATATCAATACTAGAAATCTTAAAAGATAGATCATTGATGTGATTTATATAAAAAGATCATGTAAAAACACAGTTAGTAATCTTAAACTCAAAGAAAAGGATGGTCCTGCATCAAAACATCAAGGGGAGTAAATGCACATTATATTTTAAAAGTATGTATTTTGGGGGAAATTATTTGCAAAGGCCATCTTTTAATAAAAATTAACCTTCTAAAGTAAAATAAAATAAACTTGATTATTGATCTTGTTCTTCTAATCATATAAGATGCTTCTGGTGCGGTCCTTTTAAGGAAAATGATGTTTTCATAAAATTAGTAAAGGATTAAGTATATTTTATGTGGTTCATGTATTCAACAAAAGAGTATATGTTATGTGATACTATTTTAGGTACTGAAATTAATAGTGATAAGCAGAATAGACATGGTTCCTCTTTTTCAGGGCTTACATTCTAAGGCTGGGGAGACAGACAAACAAATGAGGACAAAATTCAAATAGTGAGTTTTCAGGGAAGACCTCTCTGAAGACAGATAGTTAAGCAGAAAAGTTAATGTCAAGAAACTGCCTAGCATTTGAGATTTGGGAGAACATCATTGAAAAGGAGCAGCAACTGTAAAGACTCTAAGTTGAAAACTGACTTAATGTGTTTGAGAATCACAAAAGAAAGCCATTGTGGCAAGCAAATGGTAAGATATGCCCTTACTACTTTTCTTACCCATAATCACTACTTTGCCTATACCCTTAATAGCACTGCCTATCTCATGCTTAATTTTACTGCAAGCTTTGGTTAAATCCACCTCTGCTTAACACTGCTTTCCTTAAGCTGCATGGGTTGAAAAAGAGTACAGCAATGAACATTGATCTCAAGTGGACCTTTAGTGTTACTTGGCACTATTACCTCTCTTCTCTCTCCTACTTTCAGCTAATGACCTCATTTCTTATTATTTTACTAAGAAAATAGGAAAAACCTGATGAGAACTTCCATACTTGTGAAAGTTCTAGATATATCTACCTACCTAAATCTATACTCATTTACTATCTCTCCATTTCCATTGATATGTCCTTTTGCCTAAGACCATTCTCTCTTATAAATTTCATCCACATCTGCTTAAAGTAATTCTTCACCCTCTAGTGTCATCAGCTTTCTCCTTTATGCTATAAGTTTTCTGATCTTGAAAGGCTTCCTTCACCTCCACATTTTCCTTCACCCATTTCCCATTTTCCTCCTTTTATGGCAAAACTCCTTGGGAAAAAAAAAAAAAGATCTTTATATTTTGTCTCTAGTTTTTCTATTCCTATTCTTTTGTCAACCCAAACCAGTAAGTGCGTTTATTTTTACATTCCACCAAAAAAAATTACTCTTATCAAGATTAACAAGTGGCTTTTATATTGTTAGATTCAAAAATTCTCATTTTTAATAACATCATTTGAAACAGTTTCAATATTCCTTGAACCACTTTTCCCCCATAAACTTTCAAGATGTTTAACACATTGTCTTTGATTTTCATCTCCCTCACTGGCTCCTTCTCTATTTCCTTTTGCTTGTTGCATCTAATCTTTCTGACTCCTAGATGTCAAAATGCCTTGGTACCTAGACCAAATTGTCTGTTCCATAGTTCTTATAGGAAAGAATAGAAGAAGGGAGACCAATTAGGGAAGAAATAATTAAGGACTGAATGAAGGTGCTGGTAATAAAGATATAGAAAGTGGACTTCTGAAGGACTTTTGAAGCTCCCTTCTTAAAGAATTGTGTATAAATAAGATACACTGCTTTATTTCTATGACTTCGATAGATACGAAGACCTTGATTGATAGTGTAATCTGCCAGCCTTAAAACTAAACAAAACAATGTATCAGAACAATGTTTGCCTTATGACAAGTGCCTGTTTTTTTCTCTGCTTGGGGTCTAAAGCTGTCCTGAAAGAATATTGTGGTCACTCTACATCCTGATCAGGTTCTTTCTGAACTTTCAATGTCTAGCTGATTAATGTCTGTTACGTGTCTCCCCTTTGCTATTTTTTTTTTTTTATAGCAGAGTAGTGAGACATTTAAGCAGAAGTACTTAGCTGGAATTTCTTGAAATGACTTCATTTTTCATAAAGCCATAGTTGATAGGATAGATATTATATGTACATATGATATGTATGACATATCTGAGATATCTAGCATGCCAGTATATGAGAGAGAGCAAAATATATGGCTAAGACTGAATTCAAGTTACATAGACATGAGCTCAAATTTTGGCCCTGTTAATTCTAACTTATTAGTTCTTAACCTTGTATAATTTTCTTATTCTCAAAGTTTGTTTTCTCATCTTTAAAAAAGGGATAGAACCCTAGCTGCTTTGGCTCAGTGGATAGAACATCGGCCTGCAGACTGAAGGGTCCTGGATTCGATTCTGGTAAGGGCACATGCCTGGTTTGCGGGCTCGATCCCCAGTAGGGTAGAAGACAGCCAATCAATGATTCTCTCTCATCATTGATGTTTCTATCTCTCTCCCTCTCTCTTCCTCTCTGAAATCAGTAAAAAATATATATATTTTAAAAGGGATAGTAATATCTACCTTATAGAATTATTGTGAAGAGTGAAAGAAAGAAAGTAGAGTTTAGTGCACAGTGCCCAATAGTTGGCAAATGATAGTTAATATTACATTTCTAGGAAGAAATGTTGACCTTGGGCATATTTTAAAACCTAAGTATTGAACATTAGAGGAACTTTTTGTTAGAAATTTCTTACGAAGAAGTTTTACTGTAATATTTGCACCTACTTTTTAATATTTTCCACTTCTGAACTTACAATGTATGTATTTCAACAATAGAGATCTTGTGCTTAAAAACCACTTTAGCCCTGACCGGTTTGGCTCGATGGATAGAGCGTCGGCCTGCGGACTCAAGGATCCCAGGTTCGATTCCGGTCAAGGGCATGTACCTTGGTTGAGGGCACATACCCAGTAGGAAGTGTGCAGGAGGCAGCTGATCAATGTTTCTCTCTCATCGATGTTTCTAACTCTCTATTCCTCTCCTTTCCTCTCTGTAAGAAATCAATAAAATATATTTAAAAAACAACAACAACAAAAAAAGTAATCTTTTAAAAAAACAAACAAACCACCTTAAATATTAATGTTTAAGGCCTTAAAAATAATGTTTAAGCATTATTTCTCAGGTAGAGTAAAGAAAAGGCAAGGAAAGGGTACATTGGCATACATAAGACATCAATTTATAAATTTGCAGTGTTTCTTTTTGCTCACTACTTAATGCTGAGGTGAAAACATTTTTGGAATTTCACTTTCCTGTATAGGCTGAACCTTGGAAGTTATACATTAGAATCACTAAGAGCATTTTAAAAAGCATCTGGTGAACAGGTTGCATCCTTGACCAATTAATTAAAGTAGGGGCAATGAAAGGGAAGCAATATTTAAACACTCATAAGGTGATTTTGATAAGCATCCTCTGAAAAAAAATGATGTAAATTCTTTAGCCTATTTGTGTCCTCTATAGATATGTCTGTTGTCTCTTCTCAGTGTTAGTGCCTTAGACAGGACAATCAGGTACCAGTGCTCTGCAGAGCATCTCTGGCCATTCCCATGTCCATCATGCCACATGTACCAGTTGTCCTTTTGTCTTTCACAAAAACTAAACTTTGAGGGGTTGGGAAAATATCCATTTAGTTAGTGCTCACTGACTATTATGTTGTCTGCTTCAAATTATAGCTGTAATTATTCTCTTCTGCTTTTTACTTAAACTTTATTTTAATAGTCTCTGAGGAAAACTATAAAAATAATTAGTTTTGAGATAAAAATGTATTTTAATATGTAATTGACTTGTTAAATTCATGTTAAGAGCAACTTTTTAATTACTTTTTATAAGAAGCCACATCTTTCCCCCATCATGTGGCTGTCATTTTTTTCTGAGATAATTTGATAAGCATAATCAGTCATGCATTTGGTGAGTCTAAGCAGTTTATAGTCAGCTTTTAATATTATCTTACTAGAGGGCCAGTGCACAAAAATTTGTGCACTCGGGGGTAGGGGTCCCTCAGCCTGGCCTGTGCCCTCTCGCAGTCTGGGACCCCTCGGGGGTGACCACTTGCTGGCTTAAGCCTGCTCCCCAGGGGATTGGGCCTAAGATGGCAATCAGACATCCCTCTGGCAGCCTGGCAGCCCTTGGGGGATGACCACTTGCCAGCAGGGAGCAGACCTAAGCTTCAGTCAAACATCCTTAGCGCTGCTGAGGAGGCAGGAGAGGCTCCCACCACCACCGCTGTACTGGCAGCCATCAGCCTGGCTTGTGGCTGAGCAGAGCTCCCCATGTGGGAGCACCCTGACCACCAGAGGGCAGCTCCTGCATTGAGTGTCTGCCCCCTGGTGGTCAGTGTGTGTCATAGTGACCAGTCATTCCCAGTCTTTCTGCTGTTAGGGTCAGTTTGCATATTACCCTTTTACTATATAGGATAGAGGCCTGGTGCACAGGTGGGGGCCGGCTGGTTTGCCCTGAAGGGTGATC
>NW_005358261.1:155476-168914 GCF_000412655.1 Myotis brandtii
GCTTCTATATTTGCAACATAGTTGCTTAGACTGCAGCTCAGAGGCTGGCAGCGGCAGGCGGGGAACCTTGGCTTCCTCCATCACTGGAGCAAGCAAGCCTCCTGTTTGCTTCAGCTGCCTGTCTGCCGGCCGCCATCTTGGTTGGCAGTTAATTTGCATATCGCCCTAATTAGCCAGTGGGAAGCATGTCGGAGGTATGGTTAATTGCCATGTTTGTCTATTATTAGATAGGATTAGTAGAACCAATAACTTAAAGAAATTATTACGAGAAAAAATATTACCTACAAAAAATTGTTAGTATTAAGAGTTCCAATTTTCAGATTTTTGGTTCACATGTGTTGTGTTCAGTTGCTGATATAAAATAATATTTGATGACCATTTATAAGGCAGAATGTGAAGGAAGCTGTTACATATTTTAAGGAGTTTTACTTAAATAGATCACAATTTGCAGTTTCCTTTGTTGAATTAATAGAACCAGTATGTCCATTCCACAGTAGAATGTGAGGCTAATAGGACTTGGTCTTATTTTAGAGGTACTGCTTTGGCAATAGCTACTTCAGTCTTTGGTAACACTTGTGGATTTTTAACTAATTGTAATGAAAGGCTCTAAAATATTTCATTAATTTTAATACTTCCTTTAGCTTTAAACTTACAGAAAATTGGTACTGATTTGGCTATTTACATTCAGATTGGTCACATCTGGTAGTCTGTTCTGATTTAAGCAACTTTATTTAAATGATATTTTATATATATTATAAAGCTAGTTCACAGACTTACTTGATTATAGCCATAAGCCAGACTATGCAGATTATTATTTTCATATGAAGAAATTGAATCACACAAACGTTAAGCAATTTGCATAAACGTGTGTAAGTTTCAGGCAGCTGGAAGACTAGAAGGATACCCATTGTCTTTATATTGGATCCCAATTTTATTGAAGATAATGAACTTTGTTCAGATATTTTTGAACTTTTGTCATTTAAGGTCAGTAGCATTCTATTGTATTTCATTTTATTTAGGACTTTTAAGACTATTGAGATGCTGGACCCTTTAGACAAATTTTCTACTTATAGTGAATTCTATGTATAAGGTGCCTAGAATCCTCCTTGAAATATTTGTGAGAGAGCTACACAAATATATTAGAAGTAATGCTACCACTACAGAAAATAGAAGAAACACAGAATTAAGTTAAACATTAAATTATAGCCGAAACCGGTTTGGCTCAGTGGATAGAGCGTCGGCCTGCGGACTGAAGGGTCCCAGGTTCGATTCCGGTTAAGAGCATGTACCTGGGTTGTGGGCACATCCCCAGTGGGAGATGTGCAGGAGGCAGCTGATCGATGTTTCTCTCTCATCGATGTTTCTAACTCTCTATCTCTCTCCCTTCCTCTCTGTAAAAAATCAATAAAATATATTAAAAAAAAAGAATTTAAAAAAAAATAAAAATAAAAATAAACATTAAATTATGACAACCAGAGAATAAATTGATTTAAAGACAATAGTGTTGATTTATTTTTATTTGTAAATATAGGCAACTTTTTATTTTACATGTTAATTATAGATCCATAAAGCCTGTATTATTAAAGCATTCAGAAAAACTATTTTTAGTTAATGTGGCAATTTTCCCAGGATAAGTTTGGTATGGAACTGAAATTGTTGTTTGTTTTTTAATATTTTATTGATAATTTATTGAGGTGGCATTGATTTTGGAAATGAAATTCTTTTTTAAAAATATGGTTTTATTGATTTCAGAGAGGAAGGGAGAGGGAGAGAGAGAGAGAAACATCAATGATAAGAGAGAATCGTTTATAGGCTGCTTCCTGCACGCCCCCTATTAGGGATTGAGCCCACAACCCGGGCATGTGCCCTGATCAGGAATCGAACCATGACCTCCTGGTTCATGGGTCGACACTCAACCACTGAGCCACACCAGCTGGGCAGAAATAAAATGTGTTTGTTTTCATTATGTCTGCCCATGTTTCTTTCTTGCATGTACCTTAATTATCAACACAGAATTTTGAAAACATTTTATCATGTCATCAAACCAAAAATTAGTTCAGAAAATCAGTTCATAACATTTTTGTTATTATAATGTACCTATTAAAAAGTTGCTTGACATAGTTCTGGAATTTGATAAACCCTATGATTTTAAAGATCATGGCTAAGTACATTTACTTAGCTTTTATTGAGCACCATTGAAATTGGTCACATATGGTGGTCAGTTCTAATTAATATCCAAACTGGAATATATTGTTCTCTTTATATTGTCTCTCTCGTCAATAAAAATATCCTCGTGAGAGGCTTTAAAAAAATAAAGAAAAGAAAAACCTGTTCAACTGTCTTAACCTGTCCAAATTCCCATTGTAGCTCAAAGTTGAGTGTGGTAATGACTACTAAATTATAAATATTTTAGATACCATTCCCGAACTCCAAAATATTTGGGCAGTGTTATAAGTAGTACTGAGTAATAAAGTGGGAGAAAAAAAACATGGGGCCAGGGGGAATCAGGTATAATTGTTCACTGTTTCCTTGACACAGAATATTTAAAAAATAAAATTATCAAAATATATTTTTCCATAAAACATAAAATGCAAACAACTTGAATTTTAAAAATTTATCTAAATCCCTTTAGTTTACAGAGTAGGAAACTGTGGCCAGAGAGAAGAAATTAACAAAACTAATAGTTGTGTATTTCTGTATGATGATAGGACACCCAAAATTTAATAGGATTTGGAGAATAAAGTTAATAATTATTTCCCCTTTCCGATGAAGTATTTTCTAGAGATTTTACTCATGATCAGCTGATTTCTTGTTGTTTTTTTTTTTAAATTTAAGTGGATTCTTTTTTTTTTTATTAAATCTTTATTGTTCAGATTGCACGATTTTTGTCCAGTTTCTTCCCGCATCTCCCATTCCCCTTTCCCCGCCAAGAATAGTCAGTCCATTCCCTTTCTATGTCCCTGATTCATTATAATCACCAGTTCATTCTGTACATCAGATTATTTATTCACTTGATTCTTAGATTCACTTGTTGATAGATGCATGTTTGTTGTTCACAATTTGTATCTTTACCTTTTTCTTCTTCCTCTTCTTAAAGGATACCTTTCAGCATTTCGTATAATACTGGTTTAGTGGTGATGAACTCCTTTAGCTTTTCCTTATCTGTGAAGCTCTTTATCTGACCTTCAATTCTGAATGATAGCTTTGCTGGATAAAGTAATCTTGGTTGTAGGTTCTTGGTATTCATCACTTTGAATATTTCTTGCCATTCCCTTCTGGCCTGCCAAGTTTCTGTTGAGAAATCAGCTGACAGTCGTATGGGTATTCCCTTGTAGGTAATTGAGTCTCTTTCTCTTGCTGCTTTTAAGATTCTCTCTTTGTCTTTTGCTCTTGGCATTTTAATTATGATGTGTCTTGGTGTGGTCCTCTTTGGATTCCTTTTGTTTGGGGTTCTCTGCGCTTCTTGGACCTGTAAGTCCATTTCTTTCACCAGGTGGGGGAAGTTTTCTGCCATTATTTCTTCAAATAGGTTTTCAATATCTTGCTGTCTCTCATCTTCTGGCACCCCTATTATTCTGATGTTTGTACGCTTGAAGCTGTCCCAGAGGCTCCTTACACTATCTTCGTATTTTCGGATTCTTTTTTCATTTTGCTTTTCCGGTTGGGTGTTTTTTGCTTCTTCGCATTTCAAATCTTTGACTTGATTCTTGCGCTCCTCTGGTCTGCTATTGGGTGTCTGTATAATATTCTTTATTTCAGTCCGTGTATGCTTAATTTCTAGTTGGTTCTTTATCATAGCATCGAGGGTCTCATTAGTTTTCGTGAGTCTCTCCTCAAGTTTATTGGCAGCTTCTAGCACATTTTTGCAAGCCCTCAAAATTGCGTTTTTTAGCTCTATATCCTCCATTTCTGTCATGTTTTTTTGTCTCCGCATTTTTTATGCTTTCTTGGTGCACCCCCTTGTGGTCTTTGTGCGCAGTCTTGTTCTAGTTGAGCCTTGATTGTTGTAGTTAATACTAGAGGGATTTGACCACCAGGCCGACTGGCTGTGAGAATCAGCTGTGTCTGCCGCAGGAAAACTTCTGTCCTCTGGAGAGGTGCTAATCTAGCCTTTGCCTGGGGCCATCCGGCAAATGGCTCTGCGCAGGGCTTGGGAGGGCGGGATCAAATAGGGAGGGCCGAGGGAGCAGTTATGGCTGCTCTCAGTCCAGTTCCCAGAGGCTCTGCTTCTCAGAACCCCAGCAATGGCTGTAAACCTCGGAGAGAAAGCTGCCCTCATGTTCCAACGGATGCCAGACAATCCCGCTTCTCCCGTTTGAGTCCGAGTCCCTAGAGACTCGCCCGGATCTGGAGCTCAGAGTCTGAGACTCCCTCCTGATTGAAAACGACAACCGCGCCCTCAGCCACCAGCCCGCTTTGCGCGCGCACCACCGCACCTTTATATTTTCCACACTGCGCCTCCTCTGAGCCTCGGTATGCTGTTGTCTTTCCTTCTAGTTGAAGAGTCTCTCCTAAGCCAGCTTTCCTGTGGTTCTGGTTGATGTCCGTTCCGTCTTTTAGTTGTATTTTTGAAGTGGCTGTTTGCGGCAGCAATCTCCGGTGTTTACCTATGCCGCCATCTTTACATGAATCCTGATTTCTTGTTTTGACAAGCCTTTCTGAAGTGAGGAAAATTGGAGTTCAGGTATTATTTAGTAGGCCAGGTAATAAATGCTTAATTTTTGTTAGGTTCTGACTTGGGGAAACATCCTGGATGAATAAGCCTGCTTGTTTTTGATTCTTACCCAAAGATATAGTTTATGTTTCCCCCTTATTGGCTTCTTGGATTTTAAGCTGATAGCATGACTAAATCTATTTTAAGGGTTTTCAACACAGAAAAGGAAGTATAAAATGTTTATTCTTTACTCTTTATACCAGTGGTTCTCAACCTTCTGGCCCTTTAAATACAGTTCCTCATGTTGTGACCCAACCATAAAATTATTTTCGTTGCTACTTCATAACTGTAATGTTGCTACTGTTATGAATTGTTATGTAAATATCTGATATACAGGATGGTCTTAGGCCTGCGGTCGGCAAACTGCAGCTCGCAAGCCACATGCGGCTCTTTGGCCCCGTGGCATGGGCCACAAAGTTTCAATCGCACTGTACATGCGTGCCCACACGTGTTATTTTGTGGAAGAGCCACACTCAAGGAGCCAGTTTGTCGACCACTGTCTTAGGCGACCCCTGTGAAAGGGTCGTTCGACCGCCAAAGGGGTCGCGACCCACAGGTTGAGAGCCGCTGCTTTATACTGATGCACTCAGAAATTTATTCTAAAAGTGTTCAATTTGAGAGAAATTATTGCTCATGAGTAGACACTATTGATGCATGTGTTACATAAATTACTTTGCATTCTTGAAATTTAATTGCTGCTAGTCTGTTAAAAAGATTAAAGACAAATTTAACGTGTTTGAAAATATTCAAAAAATTGGAGTTTTTTCAAAATTAGCTTTGTTTGCAATGTAAAAAAATTATTTTAAATACCCTTTTATCAAACTTATCTTTAAAATATAATTTCAGCATACCTGTTAATCATCTAACATTTTATCAACTTTTAATTTATTTTCAAGTGACATCAGTGAAATTATCTATTCTGTAACTGTATGAACAATTTACAATCTGTATTTAAAGTGCCTTGTAATTGAGAGCAAGCTGTTACCAGTAGAGATGTCTCTCACTCTAATCTAGTACAAATGCAATTATGCTCTGCATAACAATGTTTCATTCAGCTACAGATTGTGTAGACTATGGTGGCCCCATCCTATATAATAAAAGGCTAATATGCAAATCGACCAAACAGCAGAACAACTGGTCGCTATGACACACACTGACCACCAGGGGCAGACACACAGTGCAGGAGCTTTCCCCTGGTGGTCAGTGCGCTCCCACAAGGGGAGCACCGCTCAGTCAGAAGCCGGGCTCATGGCTGGCAAGCACAGTGGCAGTGGCGGGAGCCTCCCGCCTCCGCAGCGGCGCTAAGGATGTCCGACTGACGGGCATCCCCCAAGGGCTCCCAGACTGCGAGAGGTTGCAGGCCAGCTGAGGGACACCCCCCGCCCCCGTCCCGAGTGCACGGATTTCGTGCACCAGGTCTCTAGTAAGATTATAATGGAGCTGAAAAATTCCTATCAGTTAGCAACATTGTAGCTGTCCTAATGTCCTAGCACAACTCATTACTCAGTGTTTGTGGTGATGTTAATGTAAACAAACCTGCTGTGGCTAGTCGTGTAAAACTATAGCACATACAATTGTATATAGTACATACTATTTGATAATAAGTTATTATGCTACTGGCTTATGTATTTACTAGATTATACTTTTTATTGTTATTTTAGAGTGTACTCTTTCTACTTAACAAATAGTATACTGTAAATCAGTATGTTTGTTGTGTTATGCCAGCTGCATAACATATATCTAGTGTTTATGTCATCTCTTGATTATATCTTTTTCTCTTGGGCTTGATTTAATCTCATGTTGTTTTGTACAGTGACATGTCATACAGGCCAGTAGCCTAGGAGCAATAAGCTATACCATAAGCTAGGTATATAGTAAGTTTTGCCATCTAGGATTGTGTAAGTGCAATCTGTGGTGTTGCTGCAAAGATAATTGCCTAACAATACATTTCTCAGAATCTATCCCTTCATTAAGAGGTGCATGACTAATTCATTCTAGTCTTCCTCCTAGCTTATCTGTAGCTTCTCTCTTGGACTGGGAGAAACCTAGTTGGCACAAAGCACCATCCATTTTACTTATTCTCTTCAGTATGTATGCATAGCAGTTTCAGAATTATTAACCTATAGCCCTGTGAGGAATTACTTTGCCAACTAGAATACAGTGTTTATGTAGAGTTCTTTTTTTCTTCTTAATAGTTAACAGTCAAAACACCCTTTTCCAAAATTACTTAGGTCAGCACCAGTTTCATGCCTCCTTCAGTGTGGCTATGCAGTTCTGATTTTCTAACCTCTGGTTGATTTTTATAATTTGCATACATTTAAGTTTACTCTTTATGTTGTGAAGTTATGTGAATTTTTAATACATGCATAGCATCATACTCATCACTCTAACATCATATGGGATAGTTCCAACTCTTTAAAAGTTTCCCTGTGTATCCTCTTTTTGTTTTTGTTTTGGGGTTTATTGATCACAAATAACGGACTACAATAGAAATTCAAAAGAGAATGATAGAATGTTATCCTATATAATAAAAGGCCAATATGCAAATTGACCGAATGGCAGAACGACTGGTCTCTGTGACACGCACTGACCACCAGGGGGCAGACGCTCAACGCAGGATGGCTTCAGGACTGTGAGAGGGTGCAGGCCGGGCTGAGGGACTTCCCCTTGAGTGCCCGAATTTCGTGCACTGGGCCTCTAGTCCTATATAGTAAAAGCCTAATATGCTAAGTGGCTGGTCGGCTGTTCAACCAATCAAAGCATAATATGCTAATGATATGCTAAGGCTGCTCAACTGCTTGCTACAACGTACACTGACCACCAGGGGGCAGACAGTCAACCAGTCAACCATGACATGTACTGACCACCACAGGGCAGACACTCCGACCGGTAGGTTAGTTTGCTGCTGGGGTTTGGCCAATCAGGACTGAGCGAGACGGGCCGGACGTGCCCTGGAGCCCTCCTGCGGTCCCTCCCTGGCTGGTCAACCTCCCGCATCCCTCTCTGGCCCTGAACTTGCACCGGTGGGGTCCCTCAGCCTGGCCTGTGCCCTCTTGCAATCTGGGACCCCCTGGGGTATGTCAGAGAACCGGTTTTAGCCCGATCCCGTAGGCCAGGCTGAGGGACCCCACTGGTGCATAAATTTCGTGCACCAGGCCTCTAGTGTAATTATAAGTGGAAATGTATAAGGATTCACCTGTAAAGCACCCATATTTATTAGACCACCTTTTCCATTTAAAATGTAACTTTTGGTAATAAACAAAAAGTAGCAGTGTGGAAAAGTAAAACGTAACAACAACAAGAATTCTAACTTGAAGGACATTTTGCAGTACGAATATTCTGATAATTCAACCTTTATAATATAACTAGGATCAGCAAATAATGCCATTGGCCAAATTCAGCCTGCTACCTGCTTTTGGAAATAAAGTTTTATTGGAACATAGCCACATCGTTTCTGTATTTTTAATGGCTGCTTTTGCACTACAACATCAGAGTTGAGTGTTTTTGATAGACTGTATGGCCTGCAAAGCCTAAAATGTATTTACTTTATGGACCTATAAAGAAGAAATTAGAGCCCTGATTGGTTTGGCTCGGTGGATAGAGCCTAGGCCTGCGGACTGAAGGGTTCCAGGTTCGATTCCAGTCAAGGGCATGTACCTTGGTTGCGGGCACATCCCCAGTGGGGGGTGTGCAGGAGGCAGCTGATCGATGTTTCTCTCTCATCGATATTTCTAACTCTCTTTCTCCCTTCCTCTCTGTAAAAACATCAATAAAGTACATTTAAAAAAAAAAAAGAAATGTGACAACTTCTGTGTATTAAAAGACAAAAATATGCCTAGTGTTTATTTAACCATCTCTTTATGAACGCGATGGCAAATTGTACTTTACAATGAAGACTAAACAATGTTTTAAAAACAAGCTGATGGTAAAAAAAAAAAAGGCAAGAAAGAGCATTAAAGGTAGTCTTTCTCACAAAAGAAGAATTTCTACACTAAACAGTTTATAGGATTGCATTTACATTAAGTTTTTCTTATTAAGGTAAATGATGTAGGTTGAAATAAAAAAACTATGATATTATTTCAAATTCACATAATGCTTGTGCCTAATTATATATTTCTAGTAATAATGTGCCTAAAAGGGAATAAAAATACTTTAAGTATTCTTTCAGATAAAAATATAGATGAATGAAACAGTTGGTTTTTGTTTAGCCTCTGAGACTAAAGGGCTCCAAAGTACATAGGAAACTTTTTCAGGAAGATGCTGAAACAAATTTGTTAAGTGTGAAATAAAAATCTCATCTATAATTTTCATAATTAAAAGTTTAAAACCTATTTACATATATATATATGTTATTAACCAATGTCACCTAAAGAAATAAAATTTTAAAAACACATTTGCAAGATTTGTTACTTGTGTTGAGGACAAACTGGCATAAATACAGCTTAGTTAACAACTCCATTGTGATGTGTTGTTATTGCCATATCAGTTATAATTTCTGTAATCTTACAAAGGAAAAGATACAGAGTTATAGTAAATTGAGGCTAGAAAAAAAAGTTATTTATTCTTGGTTTTGCTAGATCTTTGACACTCAATTTCTGTATCAAATAATATAATGGAAATGAATAATACGACTTTTGTCCCACTCATGCTACTGTTTGGCTGGATCCAGAATAAATTTAGGTTTCCAGTTTCCATCATGGTAGTGGCAAAAGAGTTTTTTCTATCTCGGTGGAGTCATTTTGATACCCTCCCCACTGCACAGCATTTCTTACTTCTGTCTCTGGCAGGTAATATAGCAATCCCTTTCTTCTTCAGCATGGTTTTCTGATCAGATTGGTAATCTGAAGCAGACTTATTACCATCTTTTTATTTAGCCATTATATACTTAAAATATTTTAAATTACCATGAGCTCTCTGATGTTCAGGATCTAGTTCAAGAAGCTTCTTTGTAAGCAAAAGTGCCTTATCGAGGTCTCCCTGCTGGTACACCAAATAGCTCAAATAATCTAGAACAGAGACTTTATTAGTGGTAGAAACCTCACCTTCATCCAGCTTCCTGAGTGCTTGTTCGATTCACAGTTCTGTATAGTAATAATCTTCTGTATAGGCCATTTTATCCAACTCAAAACAGTCCTCAACTATTAGAAAGGATTTGTGTTTTACTCCTGGAAGATTACCTTTTGAGATAGTATCTGTATTCAAATTGTAGATGTCCAGGAGACACAATAGAACTTTGGCTGCCCCAACCTGATCTTCATCATTAGGGAAGTACTGTCTCTGAATGGTTAGGTTAGAGATAAAGCCATCAGACATATCCTTGAGGATTAGGTTCTCCAACTCACTACACTCAGTGTTCAGATGTTTCATTAACTTGAATGCATTTACTGGGTGCCTGACAAATCCTTCTGGATCTTTTATTGTGCTAGCTAGCTGATCTAACTTCTCTGCCCATTTTTATATTTCTTCTAATTTGTCTTCTTCTGCCTTAATATAGTCTCTCAGGGAAGTCACCAGATCTTTCTCTGTATGGACCAATTGAAGTAAAAAAGCCTGGATGGGACAAAGACTGGGGAAATAGAACCCCTACAATTAAAATATACTATATCATCTTGGAAGTCATCATTTTACAGGTTCACATACCTGGGAAGTGGGATGGGAGTGCATTCTTCAGTCCCCAGTGGCCGGCATACGGATGGGCTACCTACTCCCTTCCCTCAGTCTGCTGGTGGTGCAACTCTGTGTATCCTCTTTTTCAATTGCTCCCTGTACCCCTCTTCAGTTCCCTGGCACTACTAATCTGTTTTGCCTTTCCAGAACATTATATGAATGGAAACATTTAATGTATAGCCTTTTTGATCGAGTTTCTTTCCCTTAGCAAAATGCATTTAAGATTTATCCATGTTGTATGAATTAATAGCTTGTTGTTTTTTATTGTTGAATAGAATTTTATTGTATAACTAGAGGCCTGGTGCACGAAATTTGTGCACTGGGGGCTGGAGGTCCCTCAGCCCAGCCTGCCCCCTCTCACAGTCCAGGAGCCCTCAGTGGATGTCCTACTGATGGCTTAGCCACAGTCTGGCAGCAGAGGCTTGGAGCAGTTGCCCCGTGTGTGTGTGTGTGTCCCCACTGGTGGCTGCCCCTAGCCGTGCCACAGAGGCTCGGAGCAGGCGCCCCGGGTGTGTGTGTGTGTGTCCATCCCCGCTGGGGGCCTGCCCTCAGCCACGTCGGAGGCTCGTGGCAGGCACCCTGGGTGTGTGTGTGTGTCCACTGGGGGCCTGCCCCCAGCCATGCCACGGAGGCTTGGAGCAGGCACCCCTCTGTTTTGATCTCTCAGGCTCCTGGCCACGCCTGTGTGTTGTTCTCTCCCTTGAGCAGTGGCCAGGGCTGGCTGGAAAATTGGCTTCCTCCATCGCCGGGGGCAACCCAAGCCTCCAGCTCCATGGCCGCCACCATCTTTGTTGGGTTAATTTGCATACTTGCCCTGATTGGTTGGTAGGTATAGCGGAGTGACACCAATTTGCATGTTTCTCTTTTATTAGTGTAGATGTTCTATTTTGTTTATTCACCTCTTGAAGGATGCCTTCATTGGTATAAACATCCAGGTATAGATTGTGGTTTGAACCTAAGTTTTTAGTTGACTTTGGTAAATACCCAGGGGCACAATTGCTGGATTGTATTTAAGTTTAATTTTATTAAAAACTGCCAAATTCTTCCAAAGTGGCTATATTTGCCTTTATTTTTGAAAGATATTTTAGCTGGATTTAGAATTCTTGGTTAATACTTGGGCCATTTGGATATTTATAGCATCATTTGCAGGCCATACAAAATTATCAACTTGAAAATTAGCCTGCTATATTTGGTAAAACATTTAATTAACTCACCCCTAATGCCTTGGCAGAGCCAGACCAAGTGATTTTGCAGGCCTTATAGGGCCCATGGGTCGGACATTCCCAACCCCTGCTCTAGATCAATTTGACCTTTTAAAAATCTTTAACTTTAAAATAATTATAAACTCATAGGAAGGTACAAAAATAGTACAGAGAAATCCCATGTACCTATCACCTATTCCTATAGCGATGTCATCTTACTTTATATGGTAATAATGTCATCAACTATAGTACATTATTATAGCCAGAAATCAGCACAATATAATTGAGACTATAAATCTAACATTATTTTATGCTTAAGTGTGGTATTATTTTAAATACTGGTGGATTGGTGCACGGATTCGTGCACATTGAAAGGAAATTAATTAGAAGAAATATTTTAATATTGCTATTCACCCTTTCTCTATAATAGAAGTGTCAATCAAATTCATGATCGACAATGACAGATCAAAACACGCGTGCAATTGGCGCCAACAAGAGCTTTATATATATAGATAAACTTGCTTAATTAGACCTGCTTTTTGATTTAGCTAAACTTTTTCCAGCCCAGTGAAGCACCCGAACTTCTCTTTCGGGTAATTGTCAGCAACATAGGAGTAAATATCAAAACAAAGCAGATTATTATTGTATGTCACCCAGGGAGAACAAAGGGTAAAATATTTAACTGCAGTAGTGTTTGACTATATTTCTGCGCAGTGAGAAAACCTGAAGTCATTTTCAAAGTCCACTATTTCTTCTTTTCAGTCAGGTCAAGTTTTTAAGCTTTCTAAATCTCCGTTTTTCCGGCTAATGAAAAGAAAATAAGATTCCATCAAGTCTCCTGTCTACCTACTCCAGGACTTCTGTGAGGATCAAATGAGATGAGACACGGGAAAATGCTTCACAGACATTTGGTTAAAGTGTGAAATGTTTGTACCTGGCTATAAAGCAAGTCATGTTTCTGGGCTGAAGAAACTGCAAGGAGGCTAGTCGCTAGGGAGAGGAAGCTGGGTGTTGCTATGTGATGTCATTACCCAGAGCCCACAGCCACGGTGGCTGGCCTGGGCTGTGGGCCACATTTTGCTCCATGAGGTCTTGGCAGCGTTGGCTGCAATTTGGTGGGGTGTCGCTCCAGGGTGGTGATGGGGACAGTGTCCCACTTGGGTGAAGCCCGAGTGTTGCTTTGTGGGCACCAGGTCCGTGGTGCCACTTATTGTTAAATGGCCTGTTGCTAGGGAGAGGAAGCTGGGCATTGCTATGTGACATAATTACTCGGAGCCCACAGCCACCATTTCTGGGCTGGGCTGGGCTGGGCTGTGGGCCGCATTTTGTGCCATGGGGTCTCGGCAGCATCAGCTGTGATTTGGTGGGCTGTTGCTCTGAGGTGGTGGCACGGCCTGTGTCCCACTTGGGGGAAGCCAAGTGTTGCTTTGTGGACACCAGGTCCACAGTGCCATTTCTCTGTAAATGGCCAGTATGCATCATGACAGCTCCTGCATTGAGTGTCTACCCCCTGGTGGTCAGTGAGCATCATTGCAACCAGTTGGACACTTAGCATATTGTCCTTTTATATATATACTAGAGGCCCGGTGCACAAAAATTTGTGCACTCGGTGGGGAAGGGGGGTCCCTCAGCCCGGCCTGTGCCCTCTCGCAGTCTGGGACCCCTCGGGAGATAACGACCTGCTGGCTTAGGCCTGCTCCTGGGTGGCAGAGGGCAGGCCCAATCCCTAGGTGCAGCCCCTGGTCGGGCTCAGAGCAGGGCTGATTGGGGAGTTGGGGCACCGCCCCCTGTCATGCACAGAGCAGGGCAGATTGGGAGGTTGCGATGCCACCCTCAGTCACGCTCAGGGTAGGGC
>NW_005358261.1:170020-172674 GCF_000412655.1 Myotis brandtii
TGGCTGCCGGCTGCCATCTTGGCTGACAGTTAATTTGCATAAGGATATGCTGATTAGCCAATGGGAAGGGTAGCGGTCGTACGCTAATTACCATGTTTCTCTTTTATTAGTGTAGACTAGAGGCCCAATGCACGAAATTCGTGCAAAAGTAGGCCTTCCTTTCCCCGGCTGCCAGGACCAACTTCCCTCTGGCACCGAGGACCCAGGCATCCCTCCAGCACCCGGGACCCGGGCTTCTCTCCGGCCGCCGGCAGGTACCCAGGACCCGGCTTCCCTGGCAGCCCCGGCTTCGTCCGGAAGGTTGTCTCGAAGGACTTTCAGTCTAATTAGCATATTATGCTTTTATTATTATAGACTAGAGGCCCGGTGCATGAAATTCATGCACAGGTAAGGTCCCTAGGTCTGGCCAGCGATCGGGGTGGATCAGGTTCCCCACCTCCTCCTTCCCCCACTCCCTCAGCACCCTGCCGCCACCACTGGTCGCTAGCCATGTTCCACGCCACCGCCTGGTGGTCACCGCACATCGTAGCGAGCAGTTGAACTCCCATTCTCCCAATCGAACTCCTGAGGGGACACTTTGCTTATTATCCTTTTATATATATAGCTAGATTGTTGGGGCTACAGGTGTACTTAGAATTAGCTTGATCCTTCTGAGGTTAGGTTTTAAGCTTTTTATATATATACTAGAGGCCCGGTGCATTAAATTCATGCGTTGGGCGGGGGGTCCCTCAGCCCAGCCTGCACCGTCTCAAATCCGGGACCCCTCAGGGGATGTCCAGCTGCGTCTCACAATCCGGGATTGCTGGCTCCTAACCGCTCGCCTGCCTGCCTGCCTGATCACCCCTAACCACCTCTGCCTGCCTGCCTGCCTGATCGCCCCTAACTGCTCCCTTGCTGGCCTGATTGCCCCTAACCACCTCTGCCTTGGCCGGCACCTAGGACCCAGAATTCCCTCCTCTGGCTGGTCGCAGGCACCCAGGACCCAGGCTTCCCTCCCTCTGGCTGGCCACAGGCACCAAGGACCCGGGCCGGCTTTGCTCAGGCCAGCCACAGCTGCAGGGGACCGTGGGTGGGCGGTTTTGCCTGGGCCACAGCCGCAGGCACCCAGGACCTCAGAGTGGGCAGCTTGTCCCTCTCCCGGGCCTGCAGCCACAGGCGCTGGCACCCAGGCCTGCGGAGTGAGCGGCTCGTTCCTTTCCTGGGCCGCAGGCGCAGGCGCTGTCGCCCAGGACCGTGGGGCATGGGGCTTGTCCCTCTCCTGGGCCACAGCCTGGCTGGTCCCCATTCCTCTCTTGCTAGCTCATTTGTAGTCAAAACATTCCCCAGACCTTCTGTTTCCATTAATCAGAGGGTAATTAATGCCTTATAAGATTTATATGAGTATGTTTTATACAATAGGATGTTCTGAACCAGCACTAACAAAGCTTAAAAGCGCCGGGCCAGCATGGCTCAATGATTGAGCATTGACCTGTGAACCAGGAGGTCATGGATCGATTCCACATCAGGGCACATGCCCAGTTGCAGCCTCAATCCCCAGTGTGAGGTGTGAAGGAGGCAGCCAATCAATGATTCTCTGTCATCATTGATGTTTCTATCTCTCTCCCCATCCCTTCCTCTCTGTAATCTATCCTCTCAGCTAATAAAAGTAATATGCAAATTGACCGTCACGCCAACACAAATGGCCACCCCCATGTGGACACAAGATGGCTGGCAGGGGAGGGCAGTTGGGGGGAACCAGGCCTGAAAGGGAGGGCAGTTGGGGTCCTCATTCCTCTCTCGTGAGCTCATTTGTGCCTGGCTGGTCCCCATTCCTCTCTCTCCAGTGTTGAGTGTCTGAGCCCTTAAGGCCCGACGGTGTGATGACCATTTGCATATTAGATCTTTATTATATAGGACTAGAGGCCTGGTGCACGGATTGGTGCACCAGTAGGGTCCCCTCGGCCTGGCCTGTGGGGATTGGGCTGAAACCGGCTCTCCGACATCCCCTAAGGCAGCCGTGGGCAAACTATGGCCCGCGGGCCGGATTCGGCCCGTTTGAAATGAATAAAACTAAAAAAAAAAAAAAGACCGTACCCTTTTATGTAATGATGTTTACTTTGAATTTATATTAGTTCACACAAACACTCCATCCATGCTTTTGTTCCAGCCCTCCGGTCCAGTTTAAGAACCCATTGTGGCCCTCAAGTCAGAAAGTTTGCCCACCCCTGCCCTAAGGGGTCCTGGATTGCCAGAGGTGATGCACCCCCAACTCAGGCTCCCTCCTCTCTGGGTCCAGGGTACGGGTGAAGCAGATTTGGGACAGACAGTGCCCCGGCATCAACCTAACCGAAAGCCGATTCCGTGAGGAATCAGGCTCCCTCCTCTACTGGTTGGAGCATCTGCCCCCTGGTGGTCATTGCGCATCATGGCTACTAGTTGGATGGTCGCTTAGTCTTTTATATATATACTAGAGGCCCGGTGCACGAAATTTGTGCACGGGGGTGTATGTCCCTCAGCCCAGCCTGCACCCTCCAATCTGGGACAATCCAGGACTGCTGGCTCCCAACCGCTCGCCTGGCTGTCTGCCTGCCTGATTGCCCCTAACCGCTCCCCTGCCAGCCTGATCAACACCTAACTGCTCCCCTGCTGGCCTGATCACCCCTAACTGCCCTCCC
>NW_005358261.1:172855-181960 GCF_000412655.1 Myotis brandtii
AGGTCAATGCTCAATCATTGAGCCATGCTGGCCCGGCGCTTTTAAGCTTTGTTAGTGCTGGTTCAGAACATCCTATTGTATAAAACATACTCATATAAATCTTATAAGGCATTAATTACCTTCTGATTAATGGAAACAGAAGGTCTGGGGAATGTTCTGACTACTTTCTTTTTTTCCTAATCCTCACCTGAAGGTATTTCTTCGATTGATTTTTAGAGCGAATGGAAGGGAGGGAGGAGGCAGAGAGAAAAAGAACATTTATGTGAGAGAGACACTGATTTGTTGCCTTCCACCCCGATTAGGGCTGCAGATCAAACCTGCAAACAAGGTATGCCCCCTTGACCAGGAATTGAACCCAAAACCCTTCAGTCCGTGGGCCGACATACTAACCACTGAGCAACAGGCCAGGGCCTGACCGCTACTTTTCAGAGGCTTTTTTCTCCAGACTCAATCCTTTTTTTTTACATACATGCACAGATCATTACTCAGCCAAAACCTTAAGGAGAATCTCTCTCTTGATCTTTGGAGTTCTTTGCCCCTGCAGCTTCCTTCTCTTCATTAGTTCTGCAAATTCTAGCTGCCTTGGTGTCTCCCCTAACTCTGAACTCTCTTTAATTCAGTGAGACCATTGGGCTCTGAATGGGTCCCATCTCTCCCTTCCCTGTTTCATTCAGCCTCATAACTCTGCAGGCAATGGGGTTACTTCATTTTTTTTTTCTCTTGAAGATCTCTGCCCTTTGATAATGTCCAGTGTCTGAAAATTAGTTTCACATATTTTGTCTAGTTTTCTGCTTTTTTAAGGTAGGAGGGTAAATGCAGTCTCTGTGTTTTGTTCCTGTTGTTTTTTGTTTTTTTGGTTTTTTTTATCTTGGAAGGTATCCCTGCCTTATAGACGATTTCATTTTGGTTTTGTAAATATTTGTCTTTTCTGGCTTTTTGAATATTTGTCGGACTTTTGGGAAAACCAGTGTATAAACTTTAATAAATTTAGGCAGTTGGAGTGCATGTTCTCTCTCATGCTTGCTGCTTTTCACATACTGTGCTTCACATACATACTCACATCTTCTTTAATCTACTGCACATCATTTCATTCCAAATATGACAAGTATCAAGACAATCTATTACTGAACATTTTTACTTAATGCAAGATAGTGGTAACAAATGTTAGCTGTCATGTTTACCTGGAAGAAAATAGAGTGCGTTTATTTCTTTTTCTCTTTGTTTACTAAAAGGAGATAATGAATTCTTAGTTATTTTTCAGTATAGAATATCTGTTCCTGTATTGGTTAAAGCATATAGTGATATTGCTTGAAACCTTAAGCCATGAAATATTTGAAGTTATCCTAAGAGGGAAACAAAACAGTATTTCCCTTTGTATTAAAATTTATAGTATTCCAAAGTTATTTTTCATTTACCTGGTAAATTTACAGAATAAATATTAACTTTTATTTTTAATTAAGTTATTTAGCATATATAGTAATAATTATCTGTTTTATATAGTTAAGTTATACTGTTGAAAAATGCCTTACCCGATTTTAAATTTGTAACTTATCTTTTGATGAAAGTAGCATAATTTGAAGAAAATGCATGGACTTTAAACTTATTTAAGAAGAAACACATTTTTATAAGAAACAATGGAAAATCCAACTATTATACATTGACTTCAGAGTTGCCATGAATACATTAATAGTAAGGCAAATACTGTTTTAATGTCTATTAATACTACAAAACACTATCATTAAAACAGGGTTAATGTTTTGGGAATGCATAGTAAAACAGTGTTGCTCTCATTTTGTAACAATCATGAAAATTTAAATTAGAGCTGAATGTGTGTCACTTAACTATTCTTGGACCTCCAATTTACTTGATATAATTTTTCTTTATGAATAACCTAATTCCTTACTAGACGTTAGGGGTTACATTTATAGCAGTAATTATACTTACTTATGGCTTAAAAAAACAAACTTTTCTCGTTTGTTATATTTGAGAAAGAAAAACTTAATTCCAGTGGTACATTTAAATTTGGTAATGGGCTGTTTGTTACATTTTTGCCTTAGAGTCAGGCATCTTAAAATATTTCACCAAACACATACAATGTAAGATAATAAAAGTTAAGTAGCTTGACTAACTCTGTAATAAAACAAGGCAAAATACAGGTTTTCATTATGTGGATTCTTTTTAAAACTTTAATTCTTAATGACTTGTTTTCCTTGAAAATGTTTCTGCCCGTCTTATTAGATTGCTTTTTGGAGGTAGTCCATATTTATGTGTATGTATGTGTGTGTTGATTTTAATAAAATTGATTCTTACTTTTTATGAATTTAAAGTAGGTGTTTCTCTTATCCTCTCCCAAAGTATATTTCTTATGATGTTAAATAATTGCTCTAAATTTGAATGTAATTTTAATGGTTAGCAACTATTATTAGATCACTAGAGGAAATTCATGCACTGGGGGAGGAGGGTGTCCCTCAACCCAGCCTGCACCCTCTCCAATCTGGGACCCCTCGGGGGGTGTCTGACTGCTGGTTTAGATCAGTGGTCAGCAAACTCATTAGTCAACAGAGCCAAATATCAACAGTACAACGATTGAAATTTCTTTTTGAGAGCCAAAGTTTTTAAACTTAAACTATATAGGTAGGTACATTGTTATTAACTTAATTAGGGTACTCCTAAGGCTTAGGAAGAGCCACACTCAAGGGGCCAAAGAGCCGCATGTGGCTTTCGAGCTGCAGTTTGCCAACCACTGCTTTAGACCCAATCTCTGTGGGCAGTCCGACATCCCTCTCACAATCCGGGACTGCTGGCTCCCAACCACTCCCCTGCCTGCCTGCCCGCCTGCCTGATTGCCCTAACCACTTCTGCCTGCCAGCCTGATCACCCCCTAACCACTCCCCTGCCAGCCTGATTGACGCCTAACTGCTCCCCTACTGGCCCGGTCACCCCCAACTGCCCTCCCCTCCTGGCCCGGTCGCCCCCAACTGCCCTCCCCTGCCGGCCATCTTGTGGCTGTGGGTGCCGCTATCTTTGAGGCTTGTGGCTGGGGCGCCGCCATCTTTGAGGGTGTGGCAGTCAATTAGCATATTCCCTCCTTATTGGCTGTGGGCGTTGCCATCTTTGAGGGCGTGGAAGTCAGTTAGCATATTCCCTCTTTATTAGGTAGGATTAGATACACTTACCACTTTCCTAGGGTAAACATTTCACTAAAACTTTGGTGAGAGATATTTGTTTATAAAATCTGTGCTTCCATTTTTTTTTGTATATGCCATTTTTGGTTTTTATCTCATTTTCAGTTTACATTTTTTAAGTTAACATCTCTAGCGACTATCACTTCTGCTACACTGAATTTTTTGTATCTGATGTGCCTAGTCATTTTGGACTTATTTATCTTTATTGAGGTTAAGACATGAGCCCCCTTATTTTTCTTCCCTATTGTAGTAAAGCAAATTCTATTAGAATGTGTATGAAATTGGAGGATTGAAGGACAAAGGCTTCAGGACGTTAACATATGTTACTACTCTTCATTGAAGTAAATTTTAATAAGTATTGATTTGGGTTTCATTTACTAGTCATAAGAACATATATTTCATTATATCGCATAGGAATAAACATCATAAACTGAATGAGTACTATATAAAGTATTTGGAAGAGAAGGATTTTAAGTCTCAGAAATATTGACTAAATCTGAATTAATTTGATATTTCTGAGACTAACAGAAGAACATTTAATAGAAAAAATGTCAGCTGAGGGCTGAACATTTTTGTCAACTCCATTTTTATAAGTTTCTACCTTGTATATGAGGTCTGGCGGACAGTTTTAACTGTAGAGAGAAGTGGGAAGGAAGAGTTTTTCATATTTAATAATTTCTATCTCAAAGTATGACTGCCCGTCTAGCTCTCCCCAGATAGTTAAGAGGAAGATCAGGTAGAATATTTAAAAAGTGCTTTTTGTTTTGTTTTCTATGTATAATATTGGATATTTTTGTTACTGTTCATATATTTACATGTTAGTAATTTTGATGGCTTTTGGATAATTCCACTCTAGAGGGAGAACTGGTGGGCGGTCCTTCCTGTGACACGACCCTTGAGTGACAGTTCTGTTTGATTGCCTCCAGTACTGTGAGGAAAGGACACGACTCTATGGTGAGGACTGATGGACATACATTATCTGAGAAAAGAAACTACCAGGTAAGATTTATTTTCCTTTTTCCTTATTGGTCAGATAGCTACATTGAACTGTTTAATATGTTGTATTTAACTAGAACCAGCATATTGGATATACCTCAATTTGAAAAATTTGGGTTATAATTTAAAGTACATATGTAATGGGTTTGACAGTTTAAATAGTTGGGGACATTTTTCAAAATATGCTTCTAATAAATGTATATTCTTTTAATGTCAACACAAATTTTCTGGTGTGTGTATATATGTAAAAACTTATATTATCTGATACATAATTTATAACTTTGTGGCTGGATTCAGAGCTTGCTTTTATACGTATTATTACTGGAAGACTAAACTGAAGTCTTATGCTATATTTAGGGTAATGGAGAATTATAGAAATGTGGACAAAATTGGTTAGGATATAGAAGAAATAGAAATGAAAACTCCAGGATGCTCAGAAACCACGATTTTACTGAATTTGTCATTCACTTCTGTCCTTACAATGCTAGAGTCTTGTTTCTCATTAAGTTAGTATCCATCCTCTGTAGTCTGTAAGGATGCTGAAAGGATGGTTGAAGTGTAATATTATTGTTTTCTTTTTATTCTATCTTATTTTTCTCCATCACCATTTAGGTGACCTATACCCTTTTCCACCTACCCCTGTCCGTTATCACCACACTGTTGTTCATGCCCATGAGTTCTTTCTCTTTTTGTACCTCTTTTAACTCAATCCCTTCACATTCCTAACCCCCAACCTACTATTTTCTTTTTCAGCTTTTAAATGAAGGTTAATTATAAAGTTGGTGCTATTAAATAGTGATTAAAATAAAACATTTTAATTTAATTTTTTCAAGGAAAATCTACTTTATTCATTTGGTAATAATTCATTGTCAAGTTATTTAATGATTCAGAATACAGAATAATTCAAAGTTCAGAGCTTTAGGCTTTCTGCACAGATACATGTCCAACCTCCCTCTCTCCCTTCCATCCACCAAGTTTCATTTCCTCTAGGCCAGTGATGGCGAACTTATGACACCACCAACTCATTTTTTTGGTTGATTTTTCTTTGTTAAATGGCATTTAAATATATAAAACAAATATCAAAAATATAAGTCTTTGTTTTACTATGGTTGCAAATATCAAAAAATTTCTATATGTGACACGGCACCAGAATTAAGTTAGGGTTTTTCAAAATGCTGACACGCCGAGTTCAAAAGGTTCGCCATCACTGCTCTAGGATGTGACAGCAATTAGTATGATAGTAACAGCATTGGTTAATCTGCTAATCGTTAATTTTAGCTCAAGTTTTTCTTCCCTCAACTTGGAAAAATGAGGAGTGGAGAAAATCTGTAAATGGGTATTCATGTACAATTAGCAGAGTCTGTGATTATAAGACTTACTGGTTTGGGCACTACCCCTAATAAAAAAAAACAGTGTCACCCTGACTACGTGGCTCAGTTGGTTCAAACTTTGTCCAAAAAGGTTGCAGTTCAATTCCTGGTCAGGTTACATACCTAGGTTTCGGGTTTGATCCCTGGTCAGGAGGCAACCAATATATCTGTCTCTCTGTCTCTCTGTCTCTCATTTTTTCTCTTTTCCCCTCCCTCCCTTTTCCTTCCCCTCTCTCTCTAAAATTAATAATAATTAAAAAAGAAAACATATCCTTGGGTGAGGATTTTAAATAGCACACAAGACAGTTGTCATATTTTACCTTTCTAGAGTTTCCCCTAACTTGATGTCTGAAGTTTCTTGCCAGATCTTTATGATTTTAATAAGCCAGAGTAAATCCTATGAAAAATTGGTTCTTGTAACCATTTCTGTTCTGAGTTGTTCTCATAGACTTGACTAACATGGCCATTGCTAATTATTTATACTTGCTGTAGCTCCTGCCTCACCACCATTTCCAACTACCTTGACTCATAGTTTCAATTGGTCACACTACTTGGGTTATTGAATCTTTGATAGGTTCTGGTAAGTTATTTTAAGAATATTATGATTCTAGGTTATGTGGCTTTTCGTAGTTCATAACCCAGCTTGAAAAGAACTTTGTATAATTTCACAGTATGGTTAATTCATGAATCATATTAATATAGATTCCAAAATTTTCACTTAAGAAGGGAATAAGATGAGGTTATATTTTACACATGAAGTTATTTCCTAATTCCTGCTCATTCTACTCTAAAAATAGTTTATATCTTCAGTCACATTACTTACAAATAATCCAGGTTTCTGAGATTACTAAAAAAATGTATCCTTGGTTAGGGTTTTTCTGGCTGAAAATATTTTTTATTTTCTTATTTGTTTATTTATTAAATCATTATTGTTGAAAATACTATATACGTCTCCCTTTTTACCCCATTGACCTCTTCTAGCCTGCCTCTACTACCACCTCCCCACCCCCCAGGTCTTCCCCACCCTATTATGTGTCCATGAGTTATACATATATGCATACAAATACTTTGGTTAATCTCTTCCCACTCCCCCACCCTCCCCCACCTTCCCTTTGAGATTCCACAGTCGGTTCCAAGCTTCTATGTCTCTGGATCTGTTTTGTTCATCAATTTATTTTGTTAGATTTCACATATGAGTGAGATCATGTGATAATTGTCTTTCTCTGACTGGTTTACTTTGCTTAACATAATACTCTTACCAGTCCCTCCATGTTGTCTCAAAGAGTAAGAGATTCTTCTTTTTTACTGCTGAATAGAATTCCATGGAGTAAATGTATCACAGCTTTTTTATCCACTCATCTACTGATGGGCACTTGGGCTGTTTCCAAATCTTAGCTATTGCAAATTGTGCTGCTATGACTATAGGGATGCATACATTCTTTGTGATTGGTATTTCGGGTATCTTAGGATATATTCCTGGAAGTGGGATCACTGGGTCAAATGGCAGTTCCATATTTAATTTTTTGAGGATACTCCATACTGTTTTTCATAATGGCTGCACCAGTCTGTATTCTCATCAGCAATGTACTAGGGTTCCCTTTTCTCCACATCCTCAACAGCACTTATCATTTGTTGATTTGTTGATGGTAGCCATTCTGACAGGTGTGAGATGATACCTCATTATCATTTTAATTTGCATTTCTCTGATGATCAGTGACTTAGAGCATTTTTTATATGTCTCTTGGCCATATGTATGTCTGCTTTGGAGAAGTGTCTATTTAGGTCCTTTGCCCATTTATAAATTGGATTATTTGTCTTCCTTTTATTAAGTTCTATGAGTTTCTTATATATATTATCAGATGTATCATTGCCAGATATGTTCTCCCATACCATGGGCTCCCTTTTCATTTGGTTGATGGTGTCCTTTGCTGTGCAGAAGCTTTTTATTTTGATGTAGTCCCATTTGTTTACTTTTTCCTTAGTTTCCTTTGCCCTAGGACAGTGGTCGGCAAACCACGGCTTGCAAGCCACATGTGGCTCTTTGGCCCCTTGAGTGTGGCTCTTCCACAAAATACCACATGCAGGCGCGCACGTACAATGCGAAGTTGACTTAAAACTTTAAGTAAAGTTTATTAAGTTAATTTTTGGGAATGCTGTGGAGTGAAAGAAGATATGGTGTCGAGGATTGAGAAAGGTATGTTGAGATGGTTTGGTCATATAGAGAGGATGAACGAAAGGAGATAGACGAAACAAGTATACAAGACGAGTGTGGATGGGAGAGTTGGAAGGGGTCGACTCAGCGAACGTACAGTTTTAGCAAAGGCCAGCATAGGAGTACTCTAATTAAGTTAATAACAATGTACCTACCTATATAGTTTAAGTTTAAAAATTTGGCTCTCAAAAGAAATTTCAATTGTTGTACTGTTGATATTTGGCTCTGTTGACTAATGAGTTTGCCGACCACTGCCCTAGGAAATCTATTTATATAAAAACCCTGGGTGTAACGCCATGACCGAGGCTCGACCAACCGGAAGGAAGTCAGTCCTGCAGGGGTTGTCTTGGCAATGGCTGTGCCCTCCCTGAACTGTTTCCCGGAGCTGTTTCCAGTAAGGGCGAGGTTTGAGGCAGGAACCCGCCCTCGGAGCGTGGACCCACTGAGTCCTGGATCGCTTTACCAAGGACTGTGCCCTCCCCTAGCTGTTTCCCAGAGCTGTTTCTGGCGAGGGCGAGGTTTGAGGCAGGAACCCGCCCTCGGAGCTTGGACCCACTGAGTCCTGGGTTGGTTTGCCAAGGACTGCGCCCTCCCCGAGCTGTTTCCGGAGCTGTTTCCCGGGATGGTGAGGTTTGAGGCAGGAACCGGCCCTCGGAGCCTGAAGCCATATCTTTATAAACTTTTAATACATTATATTAGAGGTCGTAGTAGTACTGTTTTACCCACAGCGTCTACAGGAATTGCTACAAATTTACTTCTCGGTGGAAGCACCTTTAATTCCCAATATAAATTACCCTTTCCACTAAATGAAACTTCAATTTCTAGATTCGATATAAACAGTGAAGTTGCTAAAACTATTAAAAAGGCCCATCTTCTCATTATTGATGACTGCACCATGGCATCCATTCATGCTATAAGCACCATAGACAGATTACTAAGAGAAATTTGAATGTTGTATTTGTTGGGAAAGTTCTCCTTCTTGGAGGGGATTTTAGACAATGTCTCAGTATTGTACCACATGCTATCTGATTGGCCATAGTACAAACAAGTTTAAAGTAGTGCAGTGTTTGGGGATGTTTCAGAAAGTTGTCTCTTACAACAAATATGAGATCAGAGGATTCTGCTTATAGTGAATGGTTAGTAAAACTTGGAGATGGCAAACTTGATAGCAGTTTTCATTTAGGAATGGATATTATTGAAATCCCCTGTGAAATGATTTGTAATGGATCTATTATTGAAGCTACCTTTGGAAATACTATATCTATAGATAATATTAAAAATATATCTAAACGTGCAATTCTTTGTCCAAAAAATGAGCATGTTCAAAAATTAAATGAAGAAA
>NW_005358261.1:183079-185475 GCF_000412655.1 Myotis brandtii
GGCAGGGGGAGCTACCAGAGGATGGGGCAGTGGGCGGAGAGCTACAGGAGGGTGGCAGCAACCTACCGGCGCACAGATTCGTGCACAGGGCTACTAGTTTATAAGCATATTGCTACAAGAGATGTCTGAGATTTTTCTGCCTGTGGTTTCTACTAGGAATTTTATAGTTTTATGTCTTGCATTTAAGTCTCATCCATTTTGAGTTTATTTTTGTGTATGGTGTAACTTGGTGGTCTAGTTTTATTGTTTTGCATGTATCTGTCCAATTTCCCAATACCATTTATTGAAGAGACTGTCTTGACTCCATTGTATGTTCTTGCCTCTTTTGTCAAATATTAATTGAGTGTAATGGCTGGGGTCAATTTCTGGGATCTCTGTTCTATTCCATTGATCTATGTGCCTGTTCTTGTGCCAGTGCCAGGCTGTTTTAATGACAGTGCCTTTGTAGTATAGTTTGATATATGGTATTGTGATCCCTTCAACTTTGTTTTTCTTTCTCAAGATTGCTGCGGCTATTCAGGGTCTTTTTTGATTCCATATAACTTTTTGGAGTATTTGCTCCAGATCTGTGAAATAAGCTGTTGGTATTTTAATAGGGATTGCATTGAATCTGTAGATTGCTTTGAGTAGTATGGACATTTTAATGATTTCACGTCTACCAACCAGTAATATGAACATATTCTTTCACTTGTTTGTATCTTCCTCTATCTCTTTTTTCAACTTCCTGTAGTTTTCTGAGCACAAGTCTTTTTCTACTTCGTTAAGTTCATTTCCAAGTATCTTAATTTTTTTGTTGCAACGATAAATGGGATTCTTTGTTTAGTTTCTCTTTCTGATAATTCGTTATTTTTTTAAAATATATTTTATTGATTTTTTACAGAGAGGAAGGGAAAGGGATAGAGAGTTAGAAACACCAATGAGAGAGAAACATTGATCAGCTGCCTCCTGCACTCTCCCTACTGGGGATGTGCCTGCAACCAAGGTACATGCCCTTGACCGGAATCGAACCTGGGACCCTTGAGTCCGCAGGCTGACGCTCTATCCACTAAGCCAAACCGGTTGGGGCTGATAATTCATTATTGGTGTATAAAAATTCCATCAATTTCTGGGTGTTAATTTTGAATCCTGCTACATTGCCGAATTCATTTATTAAATCTAGTAGTTTTTTGGTGGAGTCTTTACGGTTTTCTATGTACAATATGTCACCTGCAAATACTGAGAGTATTACTTCCTCCTTTCCAATTTGAATGCCTTTTCTTTAAAAAAATTTTTTATTATTTATTTATTTGTTGTCTAAAGTTTTACATATGTCTCCTTTTTCCACAATTGACCCCCTCTCCCAACCCTTCCCAGCCTGGGCAAGCCCCTGTTGCCCCAGTGCCTGTGTCCATTGGATATGCTAATATACATGCATATAAATCCTTTGGTTGCTCTCTACCCCTCTTCCCTACCATTTGTCTTTAGATCGATCTATTCTTGTTCATCAAATTATGTTGATCATTATATCCCACATATGAGTGAAATCATGTGATATTTATCTTTCTCCTACTGGCTTATTTCACTTAGCATCATGCTCTCCAGTTCCATCCATGCTATTGCAAATGGTAAAAGCAGAGATCGGGACCCAGTTCACACTCCCAGCCTCACAGCCCTGCCTAGTATCCCACCTTGACCTGGCGCCACCCCCTCACCTGCTCTACCATCCTGCCTGTGGGACAATCGATCAGGGTCGGGTTCCCCGCCCAGCTCCCTCAGCACCTGGGAGCTGGGCAGTGGCCCTGGCCCTGCCACCGCTGGTCACCATCTGTGGGGTGACCGGCGCGGTGATTGGGTCCCCACTCACACCCACCTTGGCCTGGCGCCGCCCACTCACCTGCTCCACCATCCCTCTGCAGTCCTACTCTTGTCAGGGCCCATTGGGGCTGGCAGTGCCTCCACTGCCACCTGCTGCCAGCACTGCATTGCCAACGCCCACCATGTTCCGCGCCACCCCCTGGTGGTCAGTGCACATCATAACAAGCAGTCTAACTCCCGGTTTCCCGGTCCAACGACTGCCCAAGGGGGCAATTTGCATATTAGGCTTTTATTATATAGGATAGATGGCTGTTGGATTTTGTCAAATGCTTTTTCTGCATCTATTGATATGATTCTTTCAATTTGTTTATGTGATGTATCCTGTTTATTGATTTGCGAATATTGTACCAGGCTTCCTCCCCTGGAATAAATCCCACTGGATCATGGTGTATGCTCTTTTTAATATATTTCTGGAGATTTTAGCATCTATGTTCATCAGAGATATTGGCCTGTAATTCTCTTTCTTTGTATTGTCTTTATCTGGTTTTGTTATTAGGATAATAATACTGGCCTCATAAAAAGAGCTTGGAAGTGTTCCTCTT
>NW_005358261.1:185556-187281 GCF_000412655.1 Myotis brandtii
AGCTTTTTAAACCAGGGGTTTTTTTTTTTTTTTTTTTTTAATTAGTGCTTCTATTTCATCAGTTCCCTGTTTACTTTTTCTGATTCTTCCTGATTCCGTTTTTAAAGATTGTCTATTTCATCTACATTGCCCATCTTGTTGGTATATATTTGTTCATAGTATTTTCTTACAATCATATTTCTGTGATGTCAGTTGTTACTTCACCAATTTAATTTTTTATTTTATTTATCTGGGTCCTCTCTTTTTGATTTCTTATGAATCTGGCTAACAATTCATCTATCTTGTTTATCTTTTCAAAGGACCAGCTCTTGGTTTCGTTAATTTTTTTTTTTATGCCTCTATGTCATTTATTTCTGGTCTTTATATTATTTCCTTCTTTCTTCCTCTGGGCTTTTCTTGTTGTTCTCTTTCTAATTCTTTAAATTGTGGGGTTAAATAGTTTATTATAATTTTTCTTGTTTTTTTGGGTTTTTTTTTTTTTTTTAGTTAGGCCTATAATGCTGAGAACTTCCTTCACAGGACTGCTTTCACTGTTTCCCATAAATTTGGGGTTGGTGTGTGTTCATTTTCATTTGTTTCCAGAAAGTTTTTTATTTCTTTCTTTATGTCATTGGTAACTCATTTATTGTTTAATAACATATTTAGTCTCCACGTGTTTGAATGTTTTTACTGTAGTTTATTTCTAATTCCATTCCATTGTGATCTGAGAAGATGTTTGGTATGATTTCAATCTTCTTGAACTCTTAGAGACTTTTTTGTGTCCTGACATGTGGTCTGTCTTTGAGAATGACCCATGTGCACTTGAGAGTGTGTATTTTGCAGCTGTGGGGTGAAATGTCCCATAAATGTCAATTAAACCCATCTAATCCAGTGTGTCATTTAGAGTCTCTGTTTCCTTGTTAATTTTTTCTCTGGAAGATCTATCCAGTGAAGTCAGTGGGGTGATAAAGTCCCCTACTATGACTGTATCACTGTCGATCTCTCCCTTAAAGAAGTTTTTAAAATATATTTAGGTGCTCCTATATTGGGTGCATATCTTATTGCCAGGGCAATATCCTCTGGTTGGATCTATTCCTTTAATATTATACTAGAGGCCCAGTGCAAGAAATTTGTGCACTCAATGGGTTCCCTCAGTCCAGCCTGTGCCCTCTCACAGTCTGGGAGCCCTCGGGGGATGTCCGACTGACGGCCATCCTTAGCGCTTAGCCGTCAGTCAGACATCCTTAGCACTGCCGCAGAGGTGGGAGAGGCTCCTGCCACCACCAATGTGCTTGCCAGCCATGAGCCCAGCTTCTGACTGAGTGGCGCTCCCCCTATGGGAGCACATTGACCATCAGGGGGCAGCTCCTGAGCTGAGCATCTGCCCTCTGGTGGTCAGTGTGCGTCATAGTGACTGGTCCTTCTGCTGTTTGATCAATTTACATATTAGCCTCTTATTATATAGGACTAGAGGCCCGGTGCACAAAAATTTGTGCACTCGGGGGGCGGGGGAGCGGGGGGGGTCCCCCAGCCCGGCCTGTGCCCTCTCGCAGTCTGGGACCCCTCGGGAGATAACGACCTGCTGGCTTAGGCCTGCTTCCGGGTGGCAGAGGGCAGGCCCAATTCCTAAGTGCAGCCCCTGGTCAGGCTCAGAGCAGGGCCGATTGGGGAGTTGGGGCGCCGCCCCGTCATGCACAGAGCAGGGCGGATCGGGAGGTTGCGATGCCACCCTCAGTCACGCTCAGG
>NW_005358261.1:189812-197830 GCF_000412655.1 Myotis brandtii
AAGCCTCATGTTTGCTTCCAGCTGCCTGGCTGCCGGCCGCCATCTTGGCTGACAGTTAATTTGCATAAGGATATGCTGATTAGCCAATGGGAAGGGTAGCGGTCGTACGCCAATTACCATGTTTCTCTTTTATTAGTGTAGATAGGATAGTGACTTTGATTGTCTCTTGTGATAGCCTCCATTTTAAAGTCTATTTTGTCAGATATGAGTATTGCTAGCCTACCTTTATTTTTCTCATTTTCATGGAATATTTTTTTTCCATTCCTTCACACTCATCTTTTTTGAGTTTTTTGTACTGAGGTGAGTCTCTTGTTGACAGCATTTAACTGGGTCATGTTTTTGTATCCATTCAGCTACCATATGTGGTTTTTGGTGGGTTTTTTTTTTACCGTATGTGTTTGGATTGGAACATTTAATCCATTATTATTAAGGTTATTAATGATAGGTACTTATTTCTTGCCATTTTAATTCTTTATGCCTATGTTTCTCTAAATATATATTTCTTTTCTTTTTTTTCTTCTTTTATTACTGCAGTCCACTTAGCATTTCTTGCAGTGCAGGTTTAGTGGTGACAAACTCCTTTAGCCTTTTTTGTCTGGGAAGCTCTTTATTTTATCTAATTTGAATGATAGCCTTGGTTTAGTAATTGTAATCTTGGTTTCAGATCCTTGCTTTCCATTACCTTGAGTACTTCATGCCATTCCCTTCTGGCCTGTAAAGTTTCTAATGAGAAATCATCTGACAACCATATGGGGGCTCCTTTGTAGGTAACAAATTGCTTTTCTCTTGCTGCCTTTAAGATTCTCTCTTTGTAACTTTTGGCTTTTTAATTATGATGTGTGTGGGCGTGGGCCTGTTTGGGTTCTTCTTGCTTGGAGCTCTTTGTGCCTCCTGAACTTGTATGACTTTTTCCTTCTCCAGGTTAGGAAAGTTTTCTGCTGTTATTTCTACTAACATGTTCCCTATCTTTTGCTCACTTTCTTCTTTTTCTGGTACTCTTATCACTTGAATATTTCTAGGTTTCATGTTGCCTCACAGCTCCCGTAAGCTGTCCTGTTTTTTTTTAATTGTTTTGTTCTTTTTGGTTCTCTGATTGATTTTTTTATACCCTTATCTTCTAATTCACTGATCTGATCCTCAGCTTCCCCTAATCCGCTGTGTATTCCTTCCATTGTGTTCTTTATTAGTTCTATGTCACTCTTCAGAGTTACTGTATCTTTTCTCATGCTGTTGAGCATCTTTGCCATCATTATTCTGAGCTGTATATTTGATAAATTTCTTATCTCCATTTCATTTAGCTCTTCTTCTGGAGAATTCTCTTATTCTTTCATTTGGGGCTTGTTTTTTTGTCTCCCCATTTTGGCTGCTTGTTTGGGTTTGCATCTGAATTAGGTAGATCTGCTAAAACTCCCAATCTCTAATGCAGGACTGTATCAGAAGCTGTTTGTGACTGGCCCTGAGTACCCTGATTGGTGCTAAAAGCAATCCACAGCTGATAGCTCCCTCTGCTGGGACTGGATGCCTTTGAAAAGGACCAAGATGTGCACCAGAGTCTGCTATTCCTAGCCCTCAGCTCCAGATTAGATCAGGCAAAAACTCAAAGCTTCAGAGACCTGTCTCTGCCTGTCGTCCCATTGACACTGAGTCTTGATTAGCCTCAGGCTATCAACCATGGAGTGGGCAAGAGGTCTTCCAATGGGTGGGGCAATTGCCTTTCCCCAGTTAAAAACCTCCTGGATGACAAAGGTCTGCTGGAGAAAGATGTCCTCTGCAGTGTGAGGGAATGACTCAGCACAGGAAACTGGGGTGTCTGGTTTCTGAGGTCTCACCCTATACCCCCAACCCTGGCTTTTGCTCACATAGCTCCAGTTCACTCTCTTCTCCCTCAACAGGAGCCCAAGGTGAGTGGCTCCACATGAAATCTGATAAGTTGGCCCTGTAAGAGGGTGCCTGCATTTTCAGCCGTCTCTCGCTGGCAGACATCAACCCTGCTGTTTTTCACAGCCAGATGTTATGTGGCCACCTTTCTCAGTTCTGGTGCTCTGGGCTGGGGATCCCAGCTTGGGGTTTAGAACCCAGAGCTCTCAGGGAACCTCCCCACTGCTGAGATACCCTTCTGGAATTTTAGCTGCTGCCCAGCCGTTTGCACCTCTGCATTTCCTTCCAGTCTCTGCAGTATCATCCACTTTCTGTCCTTGGTTATCCCAGTTCTCTGCAGTTAGTCTTTAGTTTATTTTTCAGGGTGTTTTTTCTGTATTTTAGTTGTATTCCCAGTTATTTCCTTGGAGAGTATCTGTGTAGCTTCCAGTTACTCTGCCACCACTTTGGAATTAGATTTGTTTAGTTATTTTTAAATTGGTTTTTAGAGAGAGGAAGGGGGAGAGAGAGAAACATCAATAGGCTGCATCCTGCACGCGCCCCATTCGGGGATTGAACCAGCAACCTGGGTATGTGCCCTGATCAGAAATCGAACCTGCCCCCTATTGGTGTACAGGACCATGTTCCACACAGCTGATTTCACATGGGCTCCCTTTCTTTTATTGTTACTTATTGACACTTAATGCATGTTCAAATATATTCTTAGGAACAGTGGTTTAAATTTCCATTGTAAAAATAATTTTTTTGAAGCCTCTCTGAAAAGTACATGTATAAAAATACATGTTATTTCCTATATAGAAGAGCATATGAGAAATTCAAAGGAATATTAAATAAATCACTTATATTTATACTAGTATTGCTAAGAGTTTGTATATGCTGAGATGAATTGATTTGGATTTTTAAAAAATTTTATTGTAGAATAATTTTATTTGCTCTTTGTTATGGAAAAAAGGATTCCTTTGTATCCATGTTGATCATTTATTTTTTTGACTTGTTTTTGGAAAGCACTTGATGCCTTATAATGATATTTAAATTTACTGATGTTCCCTAATTAAATAAGAATAATATTTTCCCAAATCTCATTTCATTATAGACCTGATTAAAGCCTTAGGAATTTAGTTTGGGAAAGTGCATTCCCTGTTTTGTGGTAAAAGCTAATGACTTTCTGGTGATTATTGGTTGAAGTATTGATTTTTATACTGGAATCTGCTTTGTGTATTATATTTCTTATTATAAATTTAAGCCCAGCTACGTTTTTGGAGTTTGAGTAGAGTTGTTGAAGTTTACACTTAAAACATCTTTTTGTGTGTGTCCTGGGGGGGGGAGGGGGATTTAAGTTGATTTTTATTTAAGGAATTTCACATGTTGGGATTACTGTCACTGTTTATCGCCTTAATTCCTCCAAAGTTTGAATTATAGTGTTCAAGAGAGCCCTTTATAAAAGAAATTTTGCTTAACCTATAATTGTCATGTCAGTCCACACTTTTTTTTGGTGGGCTTTCTTGATCTCTACTTGAATATGGACATAATTGAGAAATTTTCCTCTATAATCTTTGGGATCCAATTTCTATATGCAGTTTACTTTAGGGCCACTTTTAGTGTCAGGGTCGATGGATCTGGCTGGTTTTCAATTTCAGTCACCCTCTCAACATGAATAAACCCCTAAGCTATCATATTTTAGAATAATACATATATTTAAGATATGTCAATACCCAACATTAAATTTTTTGATGATTAGATCTTTCATACATTTAGCATCTCTTGTTTTGTAGTTCTTTCCCACATATCTAACAAATAGTTCTGTGAGTTAAGCAAACCACATATTTACTGTGCTGCATTTCCAATGATGTGGGCCTACAGAAGAACTCCCATTGGGATAGACCTAAACTGAAAAGAAAAAAGTTTGTAATGCATTTTTGATCGTGAGTTTTTTGAGGCCTGTGTGTCTGAAATCTTTCAGTTTTTACTTTAGATCTTTTCTTCTGACTGATCATTTCTGACAAAAAGTCTGCTGTCATTCTTATCTTTAGTCCTCTTTACATAATACAACTTTTTCTCTCTGGCTATTATTAAGATTTTTTGGTCATTGTTTTACATATTTTGATTTTGTTGTATCTTGGTATAATTTTCTTCATGACTCTTGTGCTTGAGATTTCTTGAGCCTCTTAAACGTATGTGTCTATAGCAGGGATGGGCAAACTTTTTGACTCGAGGGCCACAATGGGTTCTTAAACTGGACCAGAGGGCCGGAACAAAAGCATGGATGGAGTGTTTGTGTGAACTAATATAAATTCAAAGTAAACATCATTACATAAAAGGGTACGGTCTTTTTTATTTTTTAGTTTTATTCATTTCAAACGGGCCGGATCCGGCCCACGGGCCGTAGTTTGCCCACGGCTGGTCTATAGTGTTTATCAAGTTGGAAATTTTTAATCTATTGTTTGTTTAAATATTTATTTTGTCCCTGTTCTACTTTGGAGCCTCTTAATTATAGATACTAGGTCACCTGAAGTCATCCCACAGCTTACTGATATTCTGTTTATTTTTTTAATTATATTTTTCTCTCAGTATTTTATTTAGGGTAGTTTTTCCTATGAGATGATTTTTTGTTTTGTTTTTTATTTTAGAGAGGGAGGAAGGGAGAGAGAGAGAGAGAAAGAGATAGAGAGGAAAACATCTATGTGAGAGAGATACATCCATCAGTTCCCTCCCATATGCGCCCAACCAGGGATCAAACCTGTAACATAGGTATGTACCCTAACTGGGAATCGAACCCGAACCTGTCTGGTGCATGGGATGATGCCCCAACCAACTGAGCCACTTTAAGTTCACTAATATTCATCATGTCCATTAGTCTACTTTTTACATATAAAATATAGTTATAATCACTTTTAATGCCATTGTCTATTAATGCTATTATCTGTGTCATTTATGGGTCTGTTTTTGTTGATTGTTCTCCCCCCCCCCCCCCCATTATGTAGTTTACTTTACTTCTTTGCATGCCTGGTAATATCTACTTGGATGCCAGTCCTTGGAAATTTTACCTGTTCAGTGCTATTATATATTTTTTGTATTTCTGTTAATATTCTTCACTTTTCTTGGGGACACAGTTAAATTACTTAGAAACTATTTGAGGCTTCTTTTTTTTTGTTTGCTTTTTTGTTTTGTTAGGCAGAACCACATTAGCCTTTCGTCTAGAGTTAATTATTCCCAATTACTGGGGCTGTACTCTTCTGAGTACTCTACCTGATGCCCTGTGAATTACAATGTTTTTGTACTCTAGCTTTTGGGAATAGCCATGTGAGTCTTGGAGGTCATTTCTTTGCCTCACATGCATATGCTAATCAGTACTTAGCTGAAGTCTAGAGTGATCCTAGATCTTTAGAACTCTCTTTGCAGCTTACTCTTCCTATCTGTTACTCTAACCTCACTCCAGCTACCCTGGCATGCCTAGACCCTCAGCTACATTTCCTCAAATCACAGACATTTCTGGGCTCCATCAGGACTCCCTCTACTTGCATTACAACCTCAAAATTCCTTCAGTCTGTAAGCAAGGGCAGGTGTAGTACTCACATCAATTCTTTTGCTGCTCCCAGGGATTATTGTCTTGCACTGCCTGATGTCCTATGTCTGCAAACGATCATTTAATATATTTTGTCCTTTTTTAAGTTGGTTGGAAGTAAAAGTCCTAAGATTTCATTTTTTAAAAATTGTATTTTGGTTGAGAAGGTGAATGAAAATGCATTCCTGATAAAGAGCGTGAGCTTTTGTGTCAGTATTCAGTCAAGACTTGAATACTTTCTGTTGTGTAAGACACGATGTGTTATGCAGTACACAGATATATTATACCTGTCCTCAACACTTGAAAAAGAAACATAAAACAGTAAAAGTCAGCAAAAAGATTCCAGTTATGTGGACACCTCATAGTCTTGAATTCTGTTTCATCTAAAGCAAAAAATTGGGATAATTTCTATTGAATTCCCTCCCTCAAGATTTCTTGCAATCAAATAGATTCATAAATACAGTAGCCATTTATCATCTCAGCTAAGAAATAATTTTACTAATTAGTATTCCTTACTCCATAGAATAGTATATTATCTCTTTATTATTTAACCTGGCTTAATGAATTAAAGACATTATAGTATATGTCCTAATAACAATGGGAAGATATTTTTTCAAGGGCAGAAATGCTGAGAGGCTGTATGGGGCTTGTAAAATTTTAAACCTTTTTTTTTTTTTCTACTGGAATAAAGGCAATGTAAGAGAGCTGAAAGAATGTGTTTGTGAGAGTGAAGGACCCTTATTTTGAGACATTATTCTTTACTTATATCACTTTGGATCAGTTAGGTAAAGTCTTTGACACTATTTATATTTAAGAGTGAGATCTTTAAAAGATTATTTGATTGACATAAAGAAGCACTCAGTTAACAAATACAAAGTGGCGCCAAAGTAGGTCTATAGTTGTTCGTATGGAAGATAATACAATAATTAATGAACTAGTGACCCAGTGCACGGATTTGTGCACATTGAAAGGAAATTAATTAGAAGAAATATATTAATATCGCTGTTCGCCCTTTCTCTATAATAGAAGTGTCAACCAAATTTACAATCGACAATGGCAGATGGAAACACACGTGTGCAGTTGGCGCCAGCAAGAGCTTTATATGTATCACACATACGCGAGTCAACTTAGCCTTTTATAGATATAGAATAAACTTGCTTAATTAGACCTGCTTTTTGATTTAGCTAAACATTTTCTAGCCCAGTGAAGCACCCCAATTTCTCTTTCAGGTAATTGTCAGCAACACAGCAGTAAATATCAACGTGAAGCAGAATTGTAGATCCAGTGAGAACAAAGGGTAAAATATTTAACTGCAGCAGTGTTTGACTATGTTCTGCGCAGTGAGAAAACCTGAAGTCATTTTCAAGGTCCACTATTTCTTACTTCTTTTCATTTGGGTCAAGTTTCTAAGCTTTCCAAATCTCCATTTTCCAGCTAATGAAAAGTAAATAGGATTCCACCGAGTGTCCTATCTACCTACTCCAGGACTTCTGTGAGGATCAAATGAGATGAGGCACAGGAAAACGCTTCACAGACATTTGATTAAAGTGTGAAATGTTTGCACCTGGCTATAAAGCGAGTCGTGTTCCTGGGCTAAAGAAACTGCTAGGAGGCTAGTCGTCACTAGGGAGAGGAAGCCAGACGTTGCTCTGTGACGTCATTACCTGGTGCCCACAGCGACTGTTTCCAGGCCGGGCTGGGCTGTGGGCCACATTTTGCGCAGTGGGGTCTCAGCAGCATTGGCTGCAATTTGGTGGGCTGTTGCTCCGGGGTGGTGGCAGGGCCTGTGTCCCACTTGGGGGAAGCCAAGTGTTGCTTTGTGGGCGCCAGGTCCGTGATGCCAGTTCACATACTGGCAGCTCCTGCGTTGAGCATCTGCCCCCTGGTAGTCAGTGCACATCATAGCGACCGGTGAGAGGGTCAGAGAAACACTTAGCATATTAACCACATATATATAATGCAAGAAGAAACTCTTTTGTGTACTCACAACTATAAACCTAACCTTTGCCCCACCTTGTATAGTATAGAAGAAATGAAGAAAATTAAAAATCAGAACATCACAGTAATAGGTGCTGCAGGCAATATCCATGGTTGAATGCTATAATTAGTGGGCAGAAATTTAAAAACAAACATATATTTACATGTTCTCAAATACGTACTTCAAAATATTTATTGTTCAGAAAGGGAAACTAGTAATTTACAATGGAGAAACTTGGCAGATATGCCACCTTTAGGAAGATCAAGGTTAATATCATCTACACTAATAAAAGAGAAACATGGTAATTGGCGTACGACCACTACCCTTTTCATTGGCTAATCAGTGAGTATATGCAAATTAACTGTCAGCCAAGATGGTGGCCGGCAGCCAGGCAGCTGATGCGAACAGGGAGGCTTGCTTGCTGCGAACTCCAACGTTCCCCGCCAGCCTCTAAGCTACAACTCTAAGCAAATATATACTATGTTGCAAAATAAGAAGCTAAACAAAATCCCAGAAACTGGCTTTCATTCAGCCGGGCTTTAGCAACATTGTATTGATGTTTTCAGCGGCGAGGCCTCAGAGCTAAAGCTGGCCCAGAAT
>NW_005358261.1:199075-200463 GCF_000412655.1 Myotis brandtii
CCCCCCCCCCCCCCGAGTGCACAAATTTTTGTGCACCAGGCCTCTAGTCCTATATAATAAAAGGCTAATGTGCAAATTGACCGAACTGCAGAATTACCAGTCGCCATGATGTGCTCAACACAGGAGCTGACCCTGATGGTCAGTGTGCTCCCACAGGGGGAGTGCCGCTTAGCCAGAAGCCGGGCTCATGGCTGACAAGCGTAGCGGCGGTGGTGGGAGCCTCTCCTGCATTCACGGCAGCACTAAAGATGTCCGACTAATGGCTTAGGTCTGATCTCCATGGGGAGCAGACCTAAGCTGTCAGTCGGACATTCCCCGAGAGCTCCTGGACTGCGAGGGGGCACAGACAGAGCTGAGGGACACTCCCCCCCTCCCTGAGTGCACAGATTTCATGCACCGGGCCTCTAGTCTGTAATAAGATATAGTATCATCGCACTCATATTGGAATAGATCCATCATATATGATGCACTTGAGAAGGACACATCACTTCTGTGATGATGTGGCTTCATAATCTTAATCTACTCATGAGAAAACCTCAGATATACCCAAATAGCAGGACATTCTACAGTGTGGTTGCATTAGTGTAACTGATGACATCATTGTAAATGTTGTGAAAAACAAGGAAAGACTGAGATAAAGTCTGATGCTGGAGAAGATTAAAGAAACATAAAACTAAATGTAATGTGTATTCTGGAATAGAAAAAAGACATTAGTGGAATAACTAGTGAAATCTGTATAAAGTTGTTTAGTTAGTATCTAATTTCTTAGTTTGATACTTGTACTATGGTTATATAAGATGTTATTACTAGGGAATATGGATATATATGGGAACTCTGAAATTTTTGCAAGTCTAAAGTTACTTCCAAATAACAAGTTTTTTAAAATTGGGAACAGGGTTTGTGGACAGAGTTTTTTTAACGTGTAGTTGAGTTAACTTTTTCATTGAAGAAAATTTCATTTTTATAGTATGTGACATTCGTAGTATTTATTGGGGAAAAAAATCTAGTATAAGTGGACCTGCACAATTCAAACCCATGTTGTGCAAGGGTCAAGTTTTAAGGTGGAGTAGAGGGGTGATTTTTAATCTGATTGGTACTTTCTGTAAAACAGGTTAAGGAAAGAAAGCTAAGGATTCCACAGTTCAGAATGTAGATCTTCACTTAATCCCTCACTTTTCAAGCCCATGCCTATCCACTGGGTGTTTCTGGAGTATAACCTTTGGTTTTGGAGTTGTTGGAGGCTGGGTATTCTCCATGGTAACTGTTTAATTTGACTAGAGCCTATAGGCTTTGCCCTTCTGTTCCTCATTTGAGGAAAAAGTAACAAGCTTGTAGAGGTTTTGTTAATGATTGAGGAGATACACACACACACACACACACACACACAC
>NW_005358261.1:201143-221222 GCF_000412655.1 Myotis brandtii
GGGTCCCCACTGGGGTGCCTGGCCAGTCTGGGTGAGGGGCTGAGGGCCGTTTTCAGGCTGACTGGCGACTGAAGCTCCCAGCCACTCCTTTTTTTCTTTTTCTTAATTTTATTCTGGGATTTATTTACCTTCTATAATTGAAACTTTGTTGACGTCACTGGCGCTCCTAGCTCTGAGGCCGAGGCTGGCTGAAAGCAGGTATCTGGAGTTTGTTTGGCTTCTTTAATTGAAACTTTGTTGCTGTCCTGCTCACTCCAGCTATGAGGCCGTGGCTGGCTGAAAGCAGGTATCTGGAGTTTGTTTGGCTTCTTTAATTGAAACTTTGTTGCTGTCCTGCTCACTCCAGCTATGAGGCCGTGGCTGGCTGAAAGCAGGTATCTGGAGTTTGTTTGGCTTCTTTAATTGAAACTTTGTTGCTGTCCTGCTCACTCCAGCTATGAGGCCGTGGCTGGCTGAAAGCAGGTATCTGGAGTTTGTTTAGCTTCTATAATTGAAACTTTGTTGCTTTTGGAGCTGTTGCTTTCGGAGCTTAGAGCAGGCCACGGCAGGCGGGGAACCTTGGCTTCCTCCATCACTGGAGCAAGCAAGCCTCCTGCTCGCTTCAGCTGCATGGCTGCCAGCCGCCATCTTTGTTGGCAGTTCATTTGCATATCTTGCTGATTAGCCAATGGGAAGCGTAGCGGAGGTATGGTTAATTACCCTTTTTGTCTTTTATTAGATAGGATATATATATGTATGTATGTATATACACACACACACACATATATATATGTAAATCTAGAGGCCTGGTGCATGAAATTCATGCACGGGGATGGGGAGGTTGTGGTCCCCTCAGCCCAGTCTGCACCCTATCCAATCTGGGACCCCTCAGGGGATATCTGACTGCTGGGATCGGGCCTAAACCGGCAGTCGGACATCCCTCTCACAATCCTGAACTGCTGGCTCCTAATCGCTCACTTGCCATCCTGCCTGGTTGCCCCTAACTGCCCCCCCTGCCGGCCTGGTCACCCCTAACTGCCCCCTCGCTGCTGTCCAGGTTTCCCCCAACTGCTCCCTCCCTGCCGACCTGGTTGCCCCCAACTGCCTCTGCCTGCCTGATCACCCCTAACTGCCCTTCCTTGCTGGCCTGATCCTGCCAACTACCCTCCCCTGCTGACCTGGTTGCCCCCAACTGTCCTTCCCTACAGGCCTGATCTCATCCCCAACTGCCCTCCCCTGCTGACTTGGTTTTCCCCCAACTGCCTCTGCCTGCCTTATCACCCTTAACTGCAAACTGCCCCCCCTACTGGCCTGATCGCCCCTCACAGCCCCCCTTCTGGCCTGGTCGCCCCATGCAGCCTGCTGTTAAGTCGTTTGGTTGTCCCTCACTAACCCCCTTGCTGGCCTGGTCATAGGCAACCATCTTGTGAGGGCGCGAGGGTCAATTTGCATATTATGTCTTTATTATATAGGCTCATATGTAAAGTGCTTTGAGCAGTACTTACTTGGCAAACACTAAATACATATTAGTGCTTATTTGTACCATGCTCGCTGTCTTAGACTGAGTATATAGGCTGTGCACTGTTCAGCTAACTCCAAGTACATATTCTCATGGACTACAGTGCAATCCAGTGGCTGTAAGTAGTATAATTCTTCTAGTGGAATTTTGTGATAGAAAAGAGACATATTGTCCCATTGTATTAAATTATAACTCTGAAATACTTGAAATACTCTCAAAACACCTTTTTCTTATTTTAAACAAAATGTATTCTAACTTGAAAAAAAAGTGGGAAGTTGAAAAAAAAATTGTTTAAATCTCCCAATCCTCGTCTAGTACTTCCCATAGTTAGAATGAAGGTTTCTGGTAGTCTGTTAGGTATTTTGGAAGTGGTTGTCAATTTCAATAGGAAAAGGCATAAAACAATTTTTATTAACATATGTTTCAGAACTGTAAAATTTCAAATTAATTTTTTAATACTTTAAAAAATAGTTTATATACTCAAAGTTTTTGCATGCTGTATTGATCAGTTAGTGTCAAATAACATTCAGGTAATAGCATGCATGGAGTAAGATGAGGACACATTCATGTTATGAGCCTACTCCTTGCCAGGCAGTTATTCTAGATCGCATGGAGACAGAAATAAACAAACAAACAAAAAAATCTATTCTTATGGAGTTGACATTTTATTCTGTTTATTTTATTTGTGTGTGTGTGAGAGAGAGAGAGAGAATTTTTTTAAGAGTTTATTTGAGCCAAACCGATGACATGCTGGGAAGCAAGATCTCAAATGCTTTCATGGAACTGACATTTTAAAGCATAGAAAGCCATTAAACAAACAAATAAAATGCATTATAAGTTATATGCTAATATATTATGCAGAAAAAAATTAAAGTAGGAAAGGGGATAGTGTGCCTAAGTGTTTGGGGAAAAGGATAGTGTAATTTTAAATAGAGTAAACAGGGAAATCCTCACTAATATGCCTCAATATCTGAAGAAAGATGATATAATTATCTAGGAGGAAGAACAATCCTAAAGAATATAAGTACAAAGTCCTGGAGATAGTAGCATGCCTTATTTGTTTGAGAAACAGCAGGGGAGGGGCTCAATGTAGAACACAGTAAAATAAGGGGGAAATGGTAGGAGAGGACAGGTAATGAAGGGTAAGTTCACTAAGGCCTTGGAGGCCATAGTAATGGTAAAAGAATCCATTGTAAATGTTTTGCCTCTATATTCTCTCTTTTTTTTTGTTAATCCTCACTCGAGGATATTTTTCTATTGATTTTTATAGAGAGTGGAGGGGAAGGAGAGAGAGAGAGACAGAGAGAAAGACAGACAGACAGACATGGATGTGAGAGAAGCACATTGGTTGCCTTCCGCACACACCCCATGACGGTGTCTGCAGCCAAGGTACATGCCCTTGACTGGAATCGAACCCAGGACCCTTCAGTCTGCAGGCCATTGCTCTATCCACTGTGCCAAACCGGTTAGGACACACCTCTACTCTCTTTGATTTGTGATGTTCCTTTAATCTGAGCATCAAATGAATAAAGTATATGAGTACAAATGTAATATCTAGCACATTACATAGTAGATGCTCAATGAATGTTGATTGAATTAATTTATGTGGCAAGATGTTTAGAAGTATTTTAAAGGTCCTGTGTTCCCTTGCTGAAGGAATACTTTTCATTTGCAACTGCTTTATATAGCATAATTCAGCATTCTGATAGTCCTCTGTATTTCATTTACTATTTTAATATATTTTGCACCTTCATTGTGTTATTGAATAGATGCTATCTTTAAATAACTTAAATAAGAATCTATTTTTATTAGTCTTAGTATTGATAATAGTCAGAATCTATTTTTCTTGGCATCATTAATTTACTGTTATAAAACAAGTATTTACATTTTCATAAAAGTGAATAAATCTTATTTAAGTCCTATATTTAGATTGATTTCTTTAAAAGTCCAAATTTTTCTCTGTCATTTTGTTTGAATTTGCTTTTACCAAAAGTTATCCCTGGTTTTTAAAAAGCTTACTGATCTAATTTTAGGAATTTAAGTACATCCACGAAGTCATCTGCCATTCTCTTAATATTTAAAGACAAAGTACTGCTTATTTAATTTTAGTTCTCAACTCTAACTTACTGCTCATAGGCATACCAATTATAGTGGGTTTTTTAGTTAATATATGGTTGTGTGCTTTTTTCTATGGATTAGTATTTTCTGAGTTATTAGAGTTTTGGTTTTAGGCTAATGCACTTACCTTTTAAAGCTTATATACTTGTATTAGTGATTCAAGTTTTAATGTGTATAAGGCGTATTGATACAAGCAATTTTTAATTTTTGGAAAACCACAGAATCTGTTTCTTCAAGTTGAAATGTATACAACATACTTTCCTACATCAAAGTCAAACTAATAGAGGCATTTATAGACTTTTTGTTAACACTGTGTAGAGAATTTTTAGATTGGGGGGGTACATTTAAAGGGATGGTTTTGGGGGATATATGAGTAAAGCAGTTTCAGACTACAGATTTCAGTAAACGGTCTTTGGATTAGGAAGAATGATGTATTCTCTTTATGTTCTCTTTCCATCTTTTTGTTAGATATGGTGTACCCTGTCCTTTTGGATGAGACCGCTTACAAAATATTTCTATAACTCCTGAAACTATCGGGATATTTGCCTACTCTCCAAAATAGTGATTGTGAATATGTTCATTTAGGCCCCTAGTTTTCTGCTGAATTACATTTCCAAACAGAGTCATATGTTTCCTGTGCATCTACCTGTTAACTTCATTTTTAGTATTTATTAAGGCTTTTCTTGCACATTTGGGCATTCTGCATTTGCTAAGAGTATGAAATTACTTTTATTTCCATGCTATCAATACAAGTTGATGAATTTATATGTTCTACCTTTAAAATTTAAATCTTCACTTTTCTTAGATCCATTCTAAGCAGATTCATAAACTATTCATTATACATTTATCATATTGTAAATATCAAGCCACAGTATTCTAGAACTAGTAGGACTTGAAGAGTAATATGGTTCTTACATAAGGAGTGGAAGATCATTTGTTCTTTTCTAAAGATTTCCAAATATTAAGTTCTTTGTTCTTTGAGAAACTAGATTTCTTTTTCCTGTCCACTCTATGTGCTCTTTTCTTTTTTATTTAAGCCCATTTCTTTTTTATTTTACTTTAGTGTTTTTCCATAATGAAATAAAATTTGGATTATTTATAATAGTTGTGGAACATGATTGGTAGCTCAGAATCCTAATACCAAAAAATACTACCAAAATAAAAATTCCTTGGGCTATAAATATTTCTAGGTGATACTATTTAATCGTTGAATAGGAATATACTAGTTCCATAGAACTTGGGCAGTCTCTCAGTGAAAGACCTGTCAGCCTTTCCCTCTAAAGGGCAATAATAAAAATACCTGATTATCTTCAGATATTATGGCTTCTCATGATTTGTTTCAAATCTTGATAGACTATCACCTCTTGATAAAGGCAGATAAATGTTAATGGCAGTTGGCTGTGATTTTATTAATTGGTTTCTGCCTACTTTGTAGACACCAGAGAACGTGTGTGTATGTGATAGTAAATGTGGTATTGGGAGGGAAAAGTAAGCAGTAAGTCAGATTGTCTATTCAGCAATCAGAGTAGAACCTCCATTAGAAAAGAGTAAAAAAGGAACAGTGCAGCCTTCCTCCCCACTCCCCCACCCTCCACACACAAACACATATGTTGGCACTTTATCCTTGATAATACAAGGTGAGTACAAACTGTTACTAGAAGTGAAAAAAATGTCTGTGGAAAAGTCTTCATATATTAGTGTTGTGAAATAGTTGATTTTATTATGGTTCACATGTGTCAGCATATTAATAGTAAAAATCCTGGCTACAGAATCCATAAGAAAAAATTGCCATTAGGAATTTGTTATTCTTGTAACCCAGTTTTTAGACGTATCCTACATATTTAATGCTACAATATCTATTTAGGTAGTTTATAATGAAATTTAGAGTTTTAGAATTTTGTTATAATCATCCTAATTCCTTGAAGAATTAAATTATGTTCTTTATATTTAGAAAGAACTCAAAAATATTAGTTCATGTGGAATATGGAGACAGTAATTACTTTTTTTAAAAAAAATCCTCACCCAAGTACATTTTTCCCATTGATTTTTTTGTTTTTTTTGTTTTTATTTTTTGAGAGAGAAAGAGGAGGAGGGGAAGGATCAGGGAGAGAAAGAGAGACATCTATGTGAGAGAGACACATTGATTGGTTGCCTCCCACACCCGCCCCTCCTGGGTCTGGGAATTGAACCTGCAACCGAGAGACAGTTTAACCACTGGGCTAAACCAGCCAGGCCAGTAATTACTTTTTAATTGGTGTAATAGTCTTTTCAGCACAATTAAAAAAAAATTAATGTATCTTTTTCTAAAATAGATACAATCAGTCTGGTAGAGACTGGCTTTTGTTTCATATAATTCTATCCAGTCCATTCTCATTCTTTTACTGTAGAGATCTTTTTAACATGCACAAATATTTAATTGTGGCCTCCTACTTACCATTGTTCACTACAAAATAAGCCCTGTCCCTTCCCCTCTTTTTTGCCCCCTACTGCTTCTCCCATCATGAAGCTTAGAGTTTGGGGAGAATACATAAATTATTAGTTGCACATGTGGGACTCACTGCACTATAGTGGCTAAAGAGGAGGACTCTAACATTGTCTGGATTCACATCCCATCTCTGTCACTTATCAGATATGGAACCTTGGGCAATATACCCAACTATGCTGGTTCTCATCTAAAAATGAGGACTACATATGTAAATGCATATTCATGGTTTTATTTTCTGTGGTTTCAGTTACCTGCGGTCAACCATAGTCAAGAAACATTAAATGGAAAATTTCAGAAATAAGCAATTTATAAGTTTTAAGTTGCATGCTGTTTTGAGTAGCATAATGAAATCTCAAGCTGTTTCATTCCATCCTTCCTGGGATGTGAATTATCCCTTTGTCCAGCATATCCACACTGTATACGCTACCCAACTGTTAGTCACTTAGTAGACATCATGGTTATCAGATCATTTATGAGAGAGAGGCGAGAGAGACAGACCACATTTACATAACCTTTATTACAGTATATTGTTTAATTCTGTTTTATTATGTTATTAATTTCTTACTGTGCCTAATTTATAAATTAAGTTTTATCATATGTATGTATAGGAACAAAACAGTGTGTATAAATTTTGGTACTATCTAAGGTTTAGGTATCCATTGGGGGGTCTTGGAGCATATTCCCTGTGCATAAGGGGGGAAGGGCTACTGTACTAAGTAAGCGTTGAGGATTGCATATGAGTAAATACATTTTAAAACATTTAGGATATATTGCCTGGCACATAGTAAGTGATCAAGAAGAGTTATTTTTTTCAATGACTGTAAATCAGGGGTCCTAACTTAGTGTGAAAGTTTCAGAGAATGGGAGACAAAGCATTCTAAATAGAGAGGTATCAGGATTATGCAAAGGCCCTGAGGTGGAATGGAACTTGTGTTTGATTTACTGAGGTGTGGCAGCAGTTTAGTGTGGCAGTAGACCTGTGGAGAGAGTTAAGGTCAAAGAGATTACCTAGGGCAGCGGTTCTCAACCTGTGGGTCGCGATCCCTTTGGGGGTCGAATGACCCTTTCACAGGGGTCGCCTAAGACCATCGGAAAATACATATATAATTACAAATTGTTTTTGTGATTAATCACTATGCTTTAATTATGTTCAATTTGTAACAATGAAAATATATCCTGCATATCAGATATTTACATTACGATTCATAACAGTAGCAAAATTACAGTTATGAAGTAGCATCGAAAATAATTTTATGGTTGGGGGTCACCACAACATGAGGAACTGTATTAAAGGGTCGCGGCATTAGGAAGGTTGAGAGCCACTGACCTAGGGCCTTTTGTAAGCAATATTATTGATTTGGCAAGCTGTTGAAGCATTCCAATCAGTAGGGCCATGACAGTTATTTTAAAAATTCACTTTGGCTGATATGGGAAAGTAGATTTAAGGGGAATAAGAATGGTTAAAAAAATGTTCAGAGGATATTGGAGATATGCTGGGAAGTGACAAAGATGGAAAGGTAGGATGATTTCAATAAATATTTAGAGTTAGTCTGATCAGCTTGGAGTTTCACTTTTTGCAGATCACAAGGGTTACATATGGCATTTTTCAGAGATGAATAGGAACAACTAGGAATAACCCAAATTAAACTGAGGCATAAGGTTTGTGTTGGATTTTCAGATTATTGTTGTTGCAGAGTTGTTTTAAGGTCATGATCTCAGGAATCTTGGTCTGTATCCTGTAAGTGGGGGAAATTAACAAGACATGAGAACAGGAAAGTGACAAAGTCAATGTAGTAGTTATTAATATGGCACAACAATATAGTTAGTCAAGGGAAGTCTTGCTTAGTTCATCATCTAGATTTTTGTACCTGGTTTGTCTGCTAATACTCTTGCTCTCTTTTAACCTGGCAAAAGTTCGGCCTACTTTTCCTTACCCAGTTATCACTGTCCTTACAGACTTCTTCCATGTTGGCTATATTGAAAAGTTTTGTTGTTTCTTAGGCTTTCTCTCACTTCTGAGCACTTGTGCATGCTGTCTCATGCCAAAGTTAGCTCCCACTCCATGCACTTGTATTTCCTTTTTTATCAAGGTTTTGCTCACCCAAACATTACTTCTTTTGTAATAAAATCTTTCCGTCTGTTTCCCTCAAAGTTAGATATTCCCTTATTTGTGTTCCCAAAGCACTTCTATAGATTTTTATTTGTAATTGTTTATTTATAGGTCTGTCTCCCAACTAGACTGTGAGTTAAGACTTGGGACTGTTACCTATTAGTTTTTCTCTTCATCAACACAATTTCTAGCATAATTCATATAGTAAATCCTTAGCATGTTTGTTGAAATATGAAGGAAGACCAGACAGAAGGCTAAAAAAATCTAGTCTAGAATTTAAACTAAGATGATAATAGGAAGAATGTCAAAAACAGATGTGAAAGCCACTCTAAAGAAAGAATAGAACGTGATGGATGTGCAGAACAAAGCAGGAGAAAGTAATCAGGAAATAAGTTTTAAATATTGCTGATTTAGTTTATTAAATTGTACTTCTGAGGTAGAAATGTTAGCAGCACTTTAAAATATGCTGCTAGAATCTTGAGTTAAGACTGAAGATAGATTTTGAAATCAAGCTACATTTGTTTGCTATCAGGAGAAGGACCACTCCATCATGAGGTGTGTGTGTGTTCTCTCTCTCTCTCTCTCTCTCTCTCTCTCTCTCTCTCTCTCTCTCCACCCCTCTTCCTCTTTGAAATCAATAAAAAAAATATATTTTTTTTAAAAAGGTAAAAAAATATATCAAGTTGGTGGTTTTGCAAATTCTTTTTCTGAGATTATTTTGATTTACTGCATTGGCTTTGAAATACTGTATTTAAATGTTGAGAATGTCATATCTTAAGAATTTCTAGCTAGTCCAAGTTAAATAATGAAGTGTGTGTTCTCTCTCTCTCTCTCTCTCTCTCTCTCTCTCTCTCGTTAGTTCCTGTGTAGTCAAAGGAAAGATAAAAATGTCAATTAAATGTTTTAGATCTGTGTTCCAGATGTTCTTAAGAAACATTGCTTTTGGGATATACAAATGTTCTTTCTTGGTAAAATTCTTAATTTTTATTTCTCATTTGTTATAACATCTAGTATGAGAGTTGTGAGAAAAGATGGTTAAAAAAATAGATATAAGCCCTTGATATGTTTGCTTGAAAAAAGCTGACAGATTATACATACCAAAGAGTATAACATATAACAGATTTTTTATGTAGTAATGTAAAATGAAGTATGTTTATTTTTAAATTAATTTTTCACATTTTCATTACCAAGTTGATTTTAATATAAATGGCATAACCAGTAATTTTAGTATATTTCAAGATAGTGTTGACATCTCTTTGAAATTGATAAAAATTGATATCTAGAATACTTTGATTTCTACTTACTCTCTTCCAGGAGGTAATTGTATCCTTTCATATTACTATATATTCATCTGTTTATTACTATCAGCTCTCCCTCAAAATATATCCTTTATCTAATCACTTCTACCATTGCCACTGCCCTCTGAGCCACCATCTCTTATCAACCTGTTTCCCTGCTTCCATTCTTATCCCCTCTTTTGTTCAATTCTTACAGAGTAGCTTTCAGTCATTTAAGAACATTTATATGCCAAATTATGTCAACCTTAAACTGCCCCCAAACCATCTCTCTATCTCTTTTTAACCCTCACCTGAGGATGATTTTATTGATGAGAGAGCGATATCAATTGGTTGCCTCCCATATATGCCCTGACCAGGAATCAAAACCAAAATCTTTTAGTGGGTGAAACGATGCTTCAATCAGCTGAGCCACCTGTTGAGGGCCCAAAACCCTCTCTTGACTTCCCACCTCACATAGAATAAAATCCAGTGTCCCTCAGGCCTGTCAGGCACAAAATGATCTGACCCTCATCAGTATATCTGACTTTATTTCCTGTCATTTTCCACTAAGCTCATGCTGCTTTAGTCACAACACTGAGGATCTTGCTGTTTCCTCTTTATTGAATGCTCTTCCTATGGTTCTGCCTAGTTGGCTCCCTTACTTCTCTGCTTGACTATCTTCCCAATTCCACCCTTCCTGGTTATTATTCTAAAAACTTTCCTATTCCATTTCATTATTCTATATGGAATAAAGGACAGGCCATTTAAAAATAAATTAAACTAGCTTTTATGAAAATCTTACTATGTTGTCTTTTTCCTCCTTTCTTTTTGGTTTTGTCATGGATTAGGAAAGTCTTTGTTTCATCTCAGTACACATCCCTGGACTTGGGCTTGAATTTGGAGAGCAGAGTATTATTACACTTTTACCTCTCTTTTTTTTGCATAAGTCTTGTAGGAATAATTAGCATTTTCACTGATGTGTGATTTAGCACATAAAACAAATATGAATTTCTACGCATTTGTGTTCTTTCTGGCACACAGGAACACACACATACACTGAATCTGGGAAAATCTGGTATTGATGGAAAAGAAACATTTTCCTTTGTATGGGGCACTTCATATGTTTAGTTTTGCTTTCAAAACAGTAAAACCTTTGCACAATATTAGCATGAAGTTTTTTATTCTGTACAATTAACTTCAGTTTTGGAATTCTAGAAATCTGTAATTGGTTTTGAAGATAAATGTTATACAAAAATTGTCAAAAGAAGAGTTTAATTTGTATCTATTTGAGTTAATTTATGTGTGTTAAATATGAAGAGAGATATGCTGGTACTCTCACATAATTTTATTGAATTCTATAAGTTCCATGCATTTTCTCATGTGTTCTTTCTTAGAAATAGAACTCAAATGTATCCTTAACTTTTACAAAACAAGCATTTAAAATCTCATATGTAAAGTGCCTTAATTTGTAGATTATGCAGTGCTTTCCTTCTTGTTAGTGACTACTTAGGGGGATAGAGATAGGCATATGGGATCCTAATCCTTGAAATTATATTCAGAATTATGGAAGAGCTTTCATGAGATTAACCAAGGGAGTCCACTGCCCAAAGAAGATTAAGTATGTCCTAACAAATTAATAGACTCTTTAAAAATAACTTTCTGTATTTCATACCTAAAGAGATTAATAGTCCAAAAACATATAGCAAAGCTGTTTTTTACTATTTTTGATAGTTAATTAAATAGCTTTTTCTCAGACTTCAACAGGAAGAATAGTTAAATATTTGAGTTTTCTACAATTTTAACAGGGAACTTAAGATAAAAAAGCAATTATTAAATAGCATGGATGCTTTCAACAAACTTGCACATCAACTTGCTTTTTTTAAAAAAAAATTGTATTTTATTGATTTTTTTACAGAGAGGAAGGGAGAGGGATAGAGAGTTAGAAACATCGATCAGCTGCCTCCTGCACACCCCCTACTGGGGATCTGCCCGCAACCAAGGTACATGCCCTTGACCGGAATCGAACCTGGGACCCTTGAGTCCGCAGGCCATCGCTCTATCCACTGAGCCAAACCGGTTAGGGCTCAACTTGCTTTTAAAGTCTGTACCATATTAGTTCACCATATCTACTGATAAATAATAGTAACTACAGTGTTTCATTTTGAAATGAGAACTAAAAGAAATTGTTCATTTCTTGTTTATAGTTGAAGAAAATACCTGTATTCATAATAAGTGTACAAGAAAAGTATCAAATTTGATGCTTTCCCCAAAAATTTTTATGGAAAGATGTGGTCACCATGTATTTAGTTCTTTATATATCTCTCCTATCGTGGCATTGCAGTTTACACATTCATCTTAAATAACGTCAATTGATAGCTTTTGAAAATAAGTAAAAATTAGCATAGATTTAGTAATTTTTTATTTGGTTTGGGTTCAAAATTGCTAGTGTTGGATGTGGTAATGACTTAAAAAGCAAAAGAGTAAGCACGTTATGTAATGGAGAATAAAAATTTACACCAGGATGATGAATGAAAAAATTATCCTATAATATTATATGAGTGGGTACTGTGGCTTCAGATAAAACTCCCTGTGTGCCATTAAATACTGACCCTGAAATTACTATATCTTAATAAACTTATATTGTAAGTGAATATCATGTACTCTGGAAAACAGATAATTTAATCAGTAATTATAGTATTTACAAAGACACTACTACTGAAGATGCATGTGAAGATGTTGAATACTTAAACCCAAACTTAATTTCAAAAAAATGTTTGCAGGAGAAAATTATACTTGGGGTTGCTTTTTTTTCCCCCCAAGAATAAGTGACATTTATTTCTTTTAAGTGGAATTATTGTATAAGACAGGCTTTACATTTCTCCTCTTATTTTTATGGCCTGGATGTAAACATTAAGTACTATATTGTTATAGTGAGATTTATATATGTCTAACACAGTGGTTCCCAATCTTAGGTGGCCATGCCCCACCTAAGCATCTCTAAAATCCTGATGCCCCCCCCCCCATGACATATAATTCTTATTATTCAAAAAATGAGCTCCTATTCACATGGAGGAAGCCTAAAAAGCCATTAACTTGGTCTAAAGCTTCCAAAGAACATAGCATCCATGAAAGAGAAAAATAACAGAATGAATGGACAGTTGAAGTACTGAGGAAGAAATCACTAAGAAATTGTTAAAAATAATAATATGAAGTGATATGAAAAAATAGCAAATAAAGTTTCAAAACATATAATAGAGAACTTAAATGCATATATATGTCAATAATATTTTATATACTGTATATGAGGCCCCTAGAACCATAAGAAATGCAAAAAATTCACTGTTAATAACTCATTCTTGAATTGCCCCCCTTAAAAGTCGAATTGCCCCCCATAAACGTCAAATTTCCCCCCTCTGTGGGGCATGTGCCCCACGTTGGGAACCACTAGTCTAACGTGTTCCAGAAGCCCTTAGTTGATCTGTTTCTTCATCTTAGCAATGCTCCCTTCATTTTCTGGTTACACATAAGAATAAGGTAAAGTTTGACATTTTCCAAAATATTATTCTTGATAAAAGCAATATTTTTGTTTAGGTGACAAACAGCATGTTTGGTGCTTCAAGAAAGAAGTTTGTAGAGGGGGTCGACAGTGACTACCATGACGAAAATATGTACTACAGCCAGTCTTCTATGTTTCCACATCGGTCAGAAAAAGATGTAAGTTAATCAGTTCATTGTGTTTACTTAGTCTGTCTCTTTCTGGTTCCTGAAAAGCAGTATATGAACTTCAGTGTACCATCTTCAGTTGAATGACTATCTTTTAGGCACATTTCTAGGCCCAGGAATAAGTTACATTCTAATGGTAGACAAATGTTCTGATTCTCAAGTTGGGATATGGTAATGCTGTGGTAGGAAGTATTCAAAGACATGGGGTAAACATGGTATTGCTTTAAGATCAATTTTTTTTTAATTTGTGAATTGACTTGTGTTGAAACACATATATAGAATAGAAAGATTTGCACAGATTTCAACGTATAATGACAGGCCTCAATGAAACTTTACCTTTGCTTTGTAATCTAGCTATAACCCTAGGCCTCAGATAGAAACAGCTTTTTTCCATTGTTCAATTGTAGGGATGCAATAATAAAAAATTTTTTGAAGAACTATATTCAAAATATGGAAGATCATATAGAGGTGTGAATTAAATGCTTTGGAAGGCTAATAGTTCAATATTCCCATTTGGAATGAAAGGATTTAGGACATAGCCAAGTCATAATTAGCCAATTGATAAAATATTTTAAATGAACTCAATTGTTATTTTCAAATTCTGGTAAACTACTTTAAATTATACACTGTATAGTAAATCTTCACTTAACGTCATCAATAGGTTCTTGGAAACTGCAACTTGAAGCAAAATGATATGTGACAAAACCAATTTTACCATAGGTTAATTGACATAAACAAGAGTTAAGCTCCTATGGTATATTTGGTCACAAAAACATCATACTTCTAAAATCCCCAAAACACATCTAATATTAAACATTGAAATAAACATGAGCTATATATATATATTTAAGAAATATTAATAAAAACAATTAAGAGAATTATTTTCCAACCTGTTTATTCCAGCTCGATGTAAGGCAGGACCAAACCCTGGACAGGAAACCACTGCATGGTAGGGTTCCCTCATAAACACGCACATCCACACTCACTTAGACTGGGACACTTTTAACACGCCAGTGAACCTAACAATATCTTTGGGACATGGAAGAAAACCAGAGTACCTAGAGGAAACCACACAGACATGGAGAGAATGTACAAACTCCATACAGTCAGTGGTCCCCACTGGGAATTGATTCCCCGCCACCAACACCACCAACATAATAATGAAGCGACATATAGGAGAACCTGCTATATACTTAGGAAAACCAGTTGCGGTCTTCTACTTTGTACTTTTCTTTTTTCGTTTACGAACTTGCTGTTCCTAATTTCTCTCTCTCTCTAATAATCTACTCTAGTTGTTAAGGTAATAAGATTCTTAGTGGTGTTTAAACAGTTATAAAATTTTAAGATATGTAACAAATTCTTTCATTTTTTTCATTAAAATTTATTCCTGCGTCTTTTAGAATTTCACAGTTTGGCTTAACTAGGTTAAGTTAGGATTTCAGTGGACTCTAAAGATTCTCCCCCCCCGCCCACCCCTCGTTTTGGTGTTATTCCACTTTATTTGTATTTGAAAATTGTGTCATTTTAGCAACAAACTACCAGTTGCATTGTTAGAGTTCTTTTCAAATTATGTGTATGGTGGTTTTCTTTATACTTAGTGTGCAATTTTATAACTCAGAATAATGTCATCTAATTTATTTTGTTATGTTAGTGCTCTAATTATTTGCTATAAATTATAATGGAATTATATTTTACATAAGTTGCTATATTTAAGTATTGATCTAGAGTTAAAGAATTTGGGATGTCTTTCTGGTAGCATCACTGCAGAAACTATAAAACTAATTCGTGTGTGTTACTGTGATTGTAGCAAAAGTTAAGTTTGATGGAAAAGTGGCAGTGGAATGTTACTTATTGATGAAAAGCATTTATTTCAATTAGGAAGATATGAAACTTGCAAACTGATTCGGAAATAAGATATGTGAACAGAATGAATGCTAGAGATGTCTGTCTTCTAGAGAGTAAAGTTTTTTAGTCAGAATTATTTACATCCACTCTCATACTCACATATATTAGTTAGCATTCCAATCTAGTTGTCACAGAAATAACACAGAATGAATTGATTCATAAAACTTTTTAATTAATTAAGGTAATAAGACATAGGGATTAAGAGTTTGGGCTCTAAAGCAGTAAAGGTATGTGTTTGGGTCTTGCCTTTGTCTATTAGCAAAAATTTCTCCAAGCATCAGTTTTCTCTCTGTAAAATGGGAATAATAATATATATGTAACTACTTATAAATTTTTGCTGTTGCTGATACTTTTTAAATTATAAAATAGTACAGAAAATTTTAGAAAATATTCATGGGAGAAAATAAATTACCCATAGTATTGACAGTCGGGAATAATTTATTACTAAAATTGTAATTTTATACTTTATATATTTTTATTTTAAAAATGTTATTTAAATCTCTGGGACATACTGACATATTTTCTATTTGAAAGCTTGTAGCAATTTTTGCTTTCATCAGCACTCTCTATGCCCTCAAGAATACCAGCTGTTACCTTTACATCTTTGCCAATAGACAAAAGAAATCTCCTGTTTTAATGTACAGTAAAACGTTGCTAAACTTATACACATGCACACACATAGAGTGATGTGTCTTTTCCATATAGTTATTGGCCATTTGTATTTCTTTCTTTGTGGACTACCTGTTTTTGTGCTATTTTCTATTTCTCTATTGAGATGATGTCTTGTTTATTTGTTGGTGTATTCTATATATAAGAGTAAGAAAATTGTCATTTGCCCGGCCGGACTGGCACAGTGGTTGAGCATCGACCTAGGAACCAGGAGGTCAGGGTTCGATTCCCGGTCAGGGCACATGCCCGGGTTGTGGGCTCAATCCCCAGTGTGGGGTGTGCAGGAGGCAGCCGATCCATGATCCTCTCTCATCATGGATGTTTCTATCTCTCCCTCTCCCTTCCTCTCTGAAATCAATAAAAATATATTTTTAAAAAAAAGAAAATTGTCATTTGTTACAAATATTTTCTCAGTATTTTGCTTTGTTATTTTATAGTTTTTTAAATACAAAATATTTTTCTTTTTTACTGAATTTGATTCATCAGTCTTTTATTGTTTTTGTTTTTGAGATCATACTTAGACTTCTAGTACTTTTGTGCTTCATTCTTCACATATAACTTATGTTCATTAGAAATATATTTTGGTTTAAGGTGTGCATTTTATAGTGCCAGATTCCCCCTTACTTTGAATATCCAGTTGTCCCTACACCATGTATGATTAGCTCACCAGTCAGAAAACTTTTCCATAAATGACCAGATAGATTTTACATGCCAAGAGATTAACTAAGTGATATTAAGTAGATATTTATATAACTTTTAAAAATATTTTTGAAAACATTCTTGGTTCTTGCATTCTGCAAGTATATGCAATATGCTAGATTTAGCATATGCTATTTTTTTTCCTGTTCTTTATACCTTTTAATATGTAGGTTTTTATGGTGGTTATTTTTATTGTATTTTTCTGATTGGTTTTTACTGGTATATAGAATAGTTTGATTGTGTATATATTTATAACCTACTACCTTACAAAGTCTTTTATTAGTTTTTGTTGATTGGAAATGTGGACTCTGGAAATCCTCCTATATGAATTTATATCTCAACCACATGATTTACTAGCTATGTGTAAATAGTACTTGGGCAAGTTAGTCTCTGTGTCTCTGTTTTCTCATCTATAAACTAGAAATAGTATATGACTCATGAGTAGTTATAAGAATTGAATGAATAACTGTATGCAAAACTTTTAGAAGACAGGTAGTAAATATTAAATAAATTTGCCACTGAATAATATATATGCATAATATTGTTTGATTCTCTCGGGTTTTTTAGGTTTTATGTATCATCTGCAAATAATTATTATTTTTGTCTTTTATAAAACTTTTGAAGATAAAAAAATGTTAAATACTAAATAAATGATGGATAATTTTGTAATTTTTTTCTCTCTGGGAACAGTGAGAAAATAATTTTAATTTGTAACTGACTAGTGGTTGAGGGAATCTTTAAGCCAATTATTTAAAAAACAACAACAACAAAAAACAACCAATTTCCTGATTTACACTATTCATAGAATATAAAATGTAACTTTTTTGTCATATACATGATCATAGAAGTATATAGGAAACTGTTCTTTATGAGATTATTTGCTAATTAAATTGTTAAGTGGTTGTTACTTCTTATTTTCCAAGACCTTTTATTTAAAGATGTCCCTGTATGGTATGTCTTCCTATAGAATGCTGAATTTTCTGTTTTGAAATACAGAAGTAGTTTTGTAAATATTACAGATATGTTACTTAAATGTTTTCAAAGATAAAATCATAGGCAGATATGGATTTGATTTCTTTTTCATCATAATTATTTTCTTTATGGGGAGGACCTTACAGAAAATGAAAGGCATTCATATAAGACATGAAATAGACAACTCTTTGGGGGTAATAAAATCTAGTCAACTTAAGAATTTTAAATATACATATTTATATTTTAATTGCTAACATCTTTTCTAGTCTGAGTCTTTGCACTTATTTGATGATTCTTAAGTATAATCATTTTAGAAGACAAATTTATAGGAACCTTTCTCCCTTGTTTTAATTAATGCTGAATAAGGGCATAAAATGTGACACCTACTGCATATTTTTAAAAACTCTTAAAACTGATAAAGAGTAGGCTACTTCCTTATTTTGACAAACAGCAACCATTTTGAACCCATACCTAGCTTTCATACTCGTGTTATCCTACAGCAGTTATGGCAAGTATGCTTTCTCTTAGGCCAATTAATAATATTTCATTAAAATCTGGTATAAAATAAGGATACCTTCTATCACCATTATATGGTCATCCTCATGACTAGTATTTAAGTACATACTGAACTCATGCTGGCTATTGTCATTGAATTCTTTCTATTTCAGGACCTTAGCACTTTGCACTTTCATTTTTCAGATCTTCACATGGTTCTCTCTGTCTTCCTACCCTACATCCATGTATCTGCTAAAATATATCTGAGAGACCTCTCTGATCACTCTTCCTAAGCAGACTTTTGTATATTATCTGTACTACTTCCACTATCCTTCTAAATTCTTTCCTGCATTTTAACAATCATAGCACCTATCTCTACCTGAAAGTACGTATTTATTAACTGTTTATTATCCTATCTACTCCACTAGAATTTAAGTTTAACAAGGGCAAAGACTTTCCCTTGTCTAGTTTACTGCTGTGTTCTTAGAAGCTGTAATAATGCATAGGACATAGTAGGCTCTCAGTGAGTCTTTGTTAAAGAAAGGGAAAGAAAGTTGATATTGAAAAATAACAAAATTAACATTATTTTTTTTAATATATTTTATTGATTTTTTACAGAGAAGAAGGGAGAGGGATAGAGAGTTAGAAACATCGATTAGAGAGAAACATCGATCATCTGCCTCCTGCAAACCCTCCACTGGGGATGTGCCCACAACCAAGGCACATGCCCTTGACCGGAATCAAACCCGGGACCCTTCAGTCCGCAGGCTGACGCTCTATCCACTGAGCCAAACCAGTTAGGGCAAAATTAACATTATTTATAGGAAATATTATTATTTACCTAAAAAAAACTGAAAACTCACCTTTAAAACTTTTAATAGAAAATATGCATGCATATAAGTGTCATTTTTCTATGAAAGTGATAACCTGGTATAATTAAATATAAATACATCAGACTATACTCTAAAGAAATTGGAATTAAATGTCAAATTGTTTGAAGGGAATGTTCTAAAATCTACAGTCATTGTCATTCACATAATTTTCAAACTGAGTATTTTAAAGATAGAAACCTACTTATCAAAAGGAGTTAAAATGATATAAGAGATATTAAATTTTGATATTTCTACGAAAATGGTTACAAAGTGTTAAACACTACTAATAATAATTTATATTCAGAAAATACTATATTAGTCCTATCATACTAGCAAGGAGTTTGTTTTTTTCTCTTGTAGTGGAAGAATAGCCAGTATCTATGAGGGAGCATTGAAGTAAATGCCTTAGAAGTATAATTAACACAGAATAGTCTTTGTACAAAATAGTTTATCAGTTTATATTAAGAGCCTTTAAAAATGTGAACTTTCCTTGAATCAGTCATATGCCTTTTTGTAAATTTGTACTTTGCTTCTAACCTAAAATTTAGACAGTATAAGAATGATTATTTTCATACCTTTTTTAGTAAAGAATTTGAATGTTAAATGATTAATGGAATTATTTTTACAATTATTACCAAATATTTCAGCATATGTTAATACTTTTTAAAATATGTTTTTATTGATTTTTTTTTAAAGAGAGAGGGAGAGGGATAGAAAGATAGAAACATCGATGATAGCGAAACATCATTGATCAGATGCCTCCTGCACACCCCCTACTGGGAAACAAGCCTGCGACCTGAGCATGTGCCCTAACCCCCCCCACCCCCAACAATTGCCGCTGAGCCACACCAGCCTGGCTATATTATACTTTTTAAAATGTTCTTTTTTAAAATTTAATGTTTTAATCAAAATTACTTGAAGTATCTAGTAAATGTATAATTTGTTGTTAGTTATCTGATTCATAAGATATCAGGTCCTATGACTTATTTTTGTCTTGTCCCTGTCTTCTTTTGGTGTTTTTAATATATCTTTTCACTAGAGGCCTGGTGCACGAAAATTTGTGCACTCGGGGGGAGTCCCTCAGCCCTGCCTATACCCTCTTGCAGTCTGGGACCCCTCGGAGGATGCTAACCTGCTGGCTTAGGCCCGCTCCCTCGGGGATCAGGCCCAAGCTGGCAGTCAGACATCCCTCTGGCAGCCCTGCAGCCCTCGGGGGATGTCCACTTACCAGCAGGGAGCAGATCTAAGCTGCAGTC
>NW_005358261.1:221634-222059 GCF_000412655.1 Myotis brandtii
CTGGGTGAGGGGCTGATGGCTGTTTGCAGACTGACCACAGCCCCTTTAGGGTAGGGGTCCACGCTGGAGTGCCTGGCCAGCCTGCGTGAGGGGCTGAGGGCCATTTTCAGGCTGCCCACACCCCCTTCAGGGTGGGGGTCCCCACTGGGGTGCCTGGCCAGCCTGAGTGAGGGGCTGATGGCTGTTTTCAGACTGACCAAGCCCCCCGGAGACCAAAGCTCCCACCCTTTCCTTTTTTTGTGTGTTTTTTTTTAATTCGCTCCAGCTCCGTGGCCACGGCGACTGGAAACAGGTATCTGGGGTTTATTTACCTTTTATAATTGAAACTTTGTTGCCTTGAGAGGAGGCAGCAGCCGGCCGGGAAGCTTGGCTTCCTCCATCGCCAGGGGCAACCCACTCCTGCTCGCTCCAGCTCCGTGGCCACT